>NW_026526987.1:0-112510 GCF_024362965.1 Panthera pardus | reverse complement strand
ACTCCCAAAGTCCTTCCAAGCGACAGAAGCCTCTCCTCCCGATGTCACTCCCAGTGACGAAAGTCACTCGCTATGTCACTCCCAAGTGAGGGAAGCCTCTCCCAAAGTCACTCCCCGTGACAGAAGTCACTCCCGATGTCACTCCCAGTGACGCAAGTCACTCCCGAATTCACAACCAGTGACGGAAGTCCCTCTCGAAGTCCCTCTCCCAGTGACGGAAGTCACTCCCGAAGTCATTCCCAGGGACTGAAGACAAAGCCACTCCCAGCTGCTGATCCGGCTGCTGAGGTCACCGTTACTCCCAGTGACGGAAGGAAATGTCACACTCGGTGTCTGAAGTGACTCCTAGTGACTGCAGTCGTCACTCCCACTCCCAGTGCCTGAAGTCTTCACTGCCAGTGCCTGAAGTCGGCACTCGCAGTGCCTGAAGGAATTGCAGGGGAAGGACCGAGAGAGCGAGACGCAGAATTCCAAGCAGCGCCTCCAGGCTCTGTGGTCTCGGCACGGAAACTCCCGGGGAAAGACAGAGACAGAGGGAGACACAGAATCCCATGCAGCCCCCAGGCTCTGTGCTCTCACCACAGAGCCTCCTGGGGAAGGACAGAGAGGGAGGCACAGAATCCCAAGCAGCCCCTCCAGGCTCTGTGCTCGCAGCACAGAGCCTCCAGTTCCTGAAGCCACTCACCATGCCTGAAGGCACTCCCCGTGCCTGAATGCGCTCCCCGTTCCTGAAGGCATTCCCTTTGCCTGAAGGCACAAGCGCTCTCTGAGGGCGCACCCCGTGGGTGACGGCGCACCCCTTGCCTGAGGGCGCCCTGCGCCTGAGGGCGAGCCCAGTGCCTGATGACGCGCCCTGTGCCCGAAGAGCACAGGGGCTCCCCGTGCCTGAAGTCGCACCCCGTGCATGAAGCCGCTCACTGTACCTGGAGGTGCTCCCAGGGCCTGAAGACAAGCTCCATGGTTGAAGGTGCGCCCCGTGCTGGAAAACGCTCCATGTGCCCGAAGGGGCTCCTGTTCCTGAAGGCAGGCCTCTTGCCTGAAACAGCTCCACGTGTCTGTACTAAAGCCCCTTGCCTGCAGGCAAGGCCCGTGCCTGAAGGAAAGCCCTGTGCCTGAAGCCTTGCCCCACGCATGAAGCCCCGCCCAGGGCCTGAAGGCACGCCCCTGGCCTGAAGGCATGCCCCATGCCCGAAGGCTTGCCCCATGCGTGAATTCTCACCCTGTGCCTGAAGTCTAGCCCCCCGCCTGAAGGGCACAGGCACGCTCAGGGCCCGAGGGCATGCCCAGGGACTGAAGTCAGTCACTCCCAATGACCGAAGTCACTCCTAGTGACGGAAGTCCCTCGCAAAGACACACACAGTGACGGAAGTCCCACTCGAAGTCACTCCCACGGACGGAAGTCACTCCCGAAGTCACCCCCAGGGACTGAAGTCACTCCTGACGTCACTCCCAGTGCCTGAAGTCCGCAATCCCAGTTCCTGGAGGAACTGGAGGGGAAGGACAGAGAGAGGGAGACACACAATCCCATGCAGCCTCCAGCTCTGTGCTCCAACCAGAGACCCCTGGGGAAAAACAGACAGGGAGACTCAGAATCCCAAGCAGCCCATCCAGGCTCCAGTGCCAGCCGTACCGGGGCACAGGACGCCCCAGCGACCGCGGGACTGGAGCTTCCGGTGACCCGAGGGACCGCGGCCCTGGAGCCTCCAAGGACCACAGTGTCCACGTCACTGCAGACTCCAATGAACCCAGTGCCCGCGGCACTGCGGCCTCCAGGGAGCCCAGTGCCCGCGGCACTGCACACTCGAGTGAACGCTGTGCCCGCGACACGGCAGTCAGCCGTGAACCAAGCGCCTGAGGCACTGCAGCGTGCAGTGAACCCAGTGCCCTCTGCACTGCAGCCTCCAGTGAACACACTGCCCACGACACTGCAGCTTCCAGTGAAGGCAGTGCCCGATGCACTGCACCCTCCAGTGAACGCAGTGCCTGCGGAAGTTCACCCCCAGTGAACCCATGACCGTTGCACTGCACGCTCCAGCGAACCCAGTGCCCCAGGCACTGCACCCTCCAGTAAACCCAGTGCCCGCGGCACTGCAAATTCGAGTGAACCCAGGGCCCAAGGCACTGCACCGTCCAGTGAACCCATTGCCAGTGGCACTGCAGCATGCAGTGAATCCAGTGCCAGTGGCGCTGGAGTCTGCAGTGAACCCAGTGCCCGCGGCACTGCACCCTCCAGTGAACCCAGTGTCCGCGGCACTGCACCCTCCATTGAACCCAGTGCCAGCGGCACTGCAGCATGCAGTGAATCCAGTGCCAGGGGCACTGCAGCTAGCAGTGAATCCAGTGCCAGTGGCACTGGAGTCTGCAGTGAATCCAGTGCCCCTGTCACTGCACCCTCCAGTGAACCCAGTGCCAGCGGCACTGCACGCTCTAGTGAACCCATTGCCAGCGGCACTGCAGCATGCAGTGAATCCATTGCCAGTGGCACTGCAGCATGCAGTGAATCCAGTGCCAGGGGCACTGCAGCATGCAGTGAAGCCAGTGCCAGTGGCACTGCAGCATGCAGCGAACCCAGTGACCGTGGCACTGGAGTCTGCAGTGAATCCAGTGCCCCTGGCACTGCACCCTCCAGTGAACCCAGTGCCAGCGGCACTGCACGCTCTAGTGAACCCATTGCGAGCGGCATTGCAGAATGCAGTGAAATCATTGCCAGCAGCACTGCAGCATGCAGTGAATCCAGTGCCAGGGGCACTGCAGCATGCAGTGAATCCAGTGCCAGGGGCACTGCAGCATGCAGTGAATCCAGTGCCAGTGGCACTGGAGTCTGCAGTGAACCCAGTGCCCGTGGCACTGCAGCCTCCAGTGAACCCAGTGTCCGCGGCACTGCACCCTCCAGTGAACCCAGTGCCAGCGGCACTGCACCCTCCAGTGAATCCAGTGCCAGGGGCACTGCAAAATACAGTGAATCCAGTGCCAGTGGCACTGCTGCATGCAGTGAATCCAGTGCCCGTGGCACTGGAGTCTGCAGTGAACCCTGTGCCCGCGGCACTGCACCTTACAGTGAACCCAGTTTCCACGGCACTGTACCCTCCAGTGAACCCATTGCAAGTGGCACTGCAGCATGCAGTGAAGCCAGTGCCAGTGGCACTGCAGCATGTAGTGAATCCATTGCCAGTGGCACTGCAGGATGCAGTGAAGCCAGTGCCAGTGGCACTGCAGCATGCAGTGAAGCCAGTGCCAGTGGCACTGCAGCATGCAGTGAAGCCAGTGCCAGTGGCACTGCAGCATGCAGTGAAGCCAGTGCCAGTGGCACTGCAGCATGCAGTGAATCTAGTGTCAGTGGCACTGTAGTCTGAAGTGAACCCAGTGCCCGCGGCACTGCACCCTCCTGTGAACCCAGTGCCGGCGGCACTGCACCCTCCAGTGAACCCAGTGTCCGTGGCACTGCACCCACCTGTGAACCCAGTGCCAGCGGCACTGCAGCATGCAGTGAATCGAGTGCCAGGGGCAATGCAGCATGCAGTGAATCCAGTGCCAGTGGCACTGCAGCATGCAGTGAATCTAGTGCCAGTGGCACTGTAGTCTGAAGTGAACCCAGTGCCCGCGGCACTGCACCCTCCTGTGAACCCAGTGCCGGCGGCACTGCACCCTCCAGTGAACCCAGTGTCCGTGGCACTGCACCCACCTGTGAACCCAGTGCCAGCGGCACTGCAGCATGCAGTGAATCCAGTGCCAGGTGCACTGCAGCTAGCAGTGAACCCAGTACCTGTGGCACTGCAGTCTGCAGGGAATCCTGTGCCCGCGGCACTGCACCCTCCACCTAACCCAGTGCCAGCGGCACTGCAGCATACAGTGAATCCAGTGCCAGGGGCACTGCTGCATGCAGTGAATCCAGAGCCAGTGGCACTGCAGCATGCAGTGAATACAGTGCCCGCGGCACTGCCGTCTGCAGGGAATCCAGTGCCCGCGGCACTGCACCCTCCAGTGAACCCAGTGCCAGCGGCACTGCAGCATGCAGTAAATCCAGTGCCAGGGGCTTGCAGCTAGCAGTGAATCCAGTGCCAGTGGCACTGGAGTCTGCAGTGAATCCATTGCCCCTGGCACTGCACCCTCCAGTGAACCCAGTGCCAGCGGCACTGCACGCTCTAGTGAACCCATTGCCAGCGGCATTGCAGCATGCAGTGAATTCAGTGCCAGCGGCACTGCAGCATGCAGTGAATCCAGTGCCAGTGGCACTGCAGCATGCAGTGAATCCAGTGCCAGTGGCACTGGAGTCTGCAGTGAATCCAGTGCCCGCATCACTGCAGTCTGCAGGGAATCCAGTGCCCGTGGCACTGCACCCTCCAGTGAACCCAGTGCCAGCGGCACTGCACCCTCCAGTGAACCCAGTTTCCACGGCACTGCACCCTCCAGTGAACCCATTGCCAGTGGCACTGCAGCATGCAGTGAAGCCAGTGCCAGTGGCACTGCAGCATGCAGTGAACTCAGTTCCCGCGGCACTGCACCCTCCAGTGAACACAGTGCCAGCGGCACTGCAGCCTGCAGTGAATCCAGTGCCCGCGGCAGTGCACCGTACAGTGAACACAGTGCCTTCGGCACCGCAGCCTCCAGTGCCCCGGTGACCATGGCACTGCAGCCACCGGTACCCCAGTGCCCTCGGCCCATACCCTCCAGCTCTTGAAGCCACTCACCGTGCCTGAAGGCCCTCCCCGTGCCTGAATGCACTCCCGGTGCCTGTAGTTACTCCCATTGCCTGAATGGCATGGGTAATCTCTGAAGCTGCACCCCTGCCTGAGGGCATTCTCTGTGTCTCCTTGAGTTCCCTGTGCATGACGGGGCATCCCTTGGTGAAAGGCACATGTGCTCCCCTTGCCCGAATTGCACAGGAGCTCCCCGTGCCTGAAGACTCACCCCATGCCTGAAGAAGCTCCCAGTGCCTGAAGGCAAGCCCCATGCCTGAAGGCGCTCCCCTTGATTCAAGGGCACAGGGACCCCCTGAAGGCTTGCGCCATGCCTGCCGGTGCACCCCTCCCCTGAGGGTGCCGCGTGCCTGATGGCGAGCCCAGTGCCCGACGTCTCGCCCTGTGCCCGAAGAGCACGGAGGCTCCGCGTGCCTGAAGTCGTGCCCTGTGCACGAAGCCGCTCACTGTACCTGAAGGTGCTCCCAGTGCCCGAAGACAAGCCCCATGGTTGAAGGCGTGCACCGTGCCTGAAAATGTTCCCTGGGCCCGAAGCCGCTCCCTGTTCCTGAAGGCACGCCTCTTGCCTGAAACAGCTCCACGTGCCTGTCCTCAAGCCTCTTGCATGAAGGCGAGCCCCGTGCCGGAAGCCTTGCCCCGTGCGTGAAGCCCCGCCTGGTGCCTGAAGGCACACCCCTCGCCTGAAGTCACGCCCCGTGCCTGAATTGCAAGGGCATGCCCAGTGCCTGAGGGTATGCCCAGCGACTGAAGTCGGTCACCCCCGATGACTGAGTCATGCCCAGCGAACGAAGTCACTCCCAAAGTCACTCCAAGTGACTGAAGTCAAAGTCACTCCCAGTGAAGGAAGTTACTCCCAAAGTCCTTCCAAGCGACAGAAGCCTCTCCTCCCGATGTCACTCCCAGTGACGAAAGTCACTCGCTATGTCACTCCCAAGTGAGGGAAGCCTCTCCCAAAGTCACTCCCCGTGACAGAAGTCACTCCCGATGTCACTCCCAGTGACGCAAGTCACTCCCGAATTCACAACCAGTGACGGAAGTCCCTCTCGAAGTCCCTCTCCCAGTGACGGAAGTCACTCCCGAAGTCATTCCCAGGGACTGAAGACAAAGCCACTCCCAGCTGCTGATCCGGCTGCTGAGGTCACCGTTACTCCCAGTGACGGAAGGAAATGTCACACTCGGTGTCTGAAGTGACTCCTAGTGACTGCAGTCGTCACTCCCACTCCCAGTGCCTGAAGTCTTCACTGCCAGTGCCTGAAGTCGGCACTCGCAGTGCCTGAAGGAATTGCAGGGGAAGGACCGAGAGAGCGAGACGCAGAATTCCAAGCAGCGCCTCCAGGCTCTGTGGTCTCGGCACGGAAACTCCCGGGGAAAGACAGAGACAGAGGGAGACACAGAATCCCATGCAGCCCCCAGGCTCTGTGCTCTCACCACAGAGCCTCCTGGGGAAGGACAGAGAGGGAGGCACAGAATCCCAAGCAGCCCCTCCAGGCTCTGTGCTCGCAGCACAGAGCCTCCAGTTCCTGAAGCCACTCACCATGCCTGAAGGCACTCCCCGTGCCTGAATGCGCTCCCCGTTCCTGAAGGCATTCCCTTTGCCTGAAGGCACAAGCGCTCTCTGAGGGCGCACCCCGTGGGTGACGGCGCACCCCTTGCCTGAGGGCGCCCTGCGCCTGAGGGCGAGCCCAGTGCCTGATGACGCGCCCTGTGCCCGAAGAGCACAGGGGCTCCCCGTGCCTGAAGTCGCACCCCGTGCATGAAGCCGCTCACTGTACCTGGAGGTGCTCCCAGGGCCTGAAGACAAGCTCCATGGTTGAAGGTGCGCCCCGTGCTGGAAAACGCTCCATGTGCCCGAAGGGGCTCCTGTTCCTGAAGGCAGGCCTCTTGCCTGAAACAGCTCCACGTGTCTGTACTAAAGCCCCTTGCCTGCAGGCAAGGCCCGTGCCTGAAGGAAAGCCCTGTGCCTGAAGCCTTGCCCCACGCATGAAGCCCCGCCCAGGGCCTGAAGGCACGCCCCTGGCCTGAAGGCATGCCCCATGCCCGAAGGCTTGCCCCATGCGTGAATTCTCACCCTGTGCCTGAAGTCTAGCCCCCCGCCTGAAGGGCACAGGCACGCTCAGGGCCCGAGGGCATGCCCAGGGACTGAAGTCAGTCACTCCCAATGACCGAAGTCACTCCTAGTGACGGAAGTCCCTCGCAAAGACACACACAGTGACGGAAGTCCCACTCGAAGTCACTCCCACGGACGGAAGTCACTCCCGAAGTCACCCCCAGGGACTGAAGTCACTCCTGACGTCACTCCCAGTGCCTGAAGTCCGCAATCCCAGTTCCTGGAGGAACTGGAGGGGAAGGACAGAGAGAGGGAGACACACAATCCCATGCAGCCTCCAGCTCTGTGCTCCAACCAGAGACCCCTGGGGAAAAACAGACAGGGAGACTCAGAATCCCAAGCAGCCCATCCAGGCTCCAGTGCCAGCCGTACCGGGGCACAGGACGCCCCAGCGACCGCGGGACTGGAGCTTCCGGTGACCCGAGGGACCGCGGCCCTGGAGCCTCCAAGGACCACAGTGTCCACGTCACTGCAGACTCCAATGAACCCAGTGCCCGCGGCACTGCGGCCTCCAGGGAGCCCAGTGCCCGCGGCACTGCACACTCGAGTGAACGCTGTGCCCGCGACACGGCAGTCAGCCGTGAACCAAGCGCCTGAGGCACTGCAGCGTGCAGTGAACCCAGTGCCCTCTGCACTGCAGCCTCCAGTGAACACACTGCCCACGACACTGCAGCTTCCAGTGAAGGCAGTGCCCGATGCACTGCACCCTCCAGTGAACGCAGTGCCTGCGGAAGTTCACCCCCAGTGAACCCATGACCGTTGCACTGCACGCTCCAGCGAACCCAGTGCCCCAGGCACTGCACCCTCCAGTAAACCCAGTGCCCGCGGCACTGCAAATTCGAGTGAACCAAGGGCCCAAGGCACTGCACCGTCCAGTGAACCCATTGCCAGTGGCACTGCAGCATGCAGTGAATCCAGTGCCAGTGGCACTGGAGTCTGCAGTGAACCCAGTGCCCGCGGCACTGCACCCTCCAGTGAACCCAGTGTCCGCGGCACTGCACCCTCCATTGAACCCAGTGCCAGCGGCACTGCAGCATGCAGTGAATCCAGTGCCAGGGGCACTGCAGCTAGCAGTGAATCCAGTGCCAGTGGCACTGGAGTCTGCAGTGAATCCAGTGCCCCTGTCACTGCACCCTCCAGTGAACCCAGTGCCAGCGGCACTGCACGCTCTAGTGAACCCATTGCCAGCGGCACTGCAGCATGCAGTGAATCCATTGCCAGTGGCACTGCAGCATGCAGTGAATCCAGTGCCAGGGGCACTGCAGCATGCAGTGAAGCCAGTGCCAGTGGCACTGCAGCATGCAGCGAACCCAGTGACCGTGGCACTGGAGTCTGCAGTGAATCCAGTGCCCCTGGCACTGCACCCTCCAGTGAACCCAGTGCCAGCGGCACTGCACGCTCTAGTGAACCCATTGCGAGCGGCATTGCAGAATGCAGTGAAATCATTGCCAGCAGCACTGCAGCATGCAGTGAATCCAGTGCCAGGGGCACTGCAGCATGCAGTGAATCCAGTGCCAGGGGCACTGCAGCATGCAGTGAATCCAGTGCCAGTGGCACTGGAGTCTGCAGTGAACCCAGTGCCCGTGGCACTGCAGCCTCCAGTGAACCCAGTGTCCGCGGCACTGCACCCTCCAGTGAACCCAGTGCCAGCGGCACTGCACCCTCCAGTGAATCCAGTGCCAGGGGCACTGCAAAATACAGTGAATCCAGTGCCAGTGGCACTGCTGCATGCAGTGAATCCAGTGCCCGTGGCACTGGAGTCTGCAGTGAACCCTGTGCCCGCGGCACTGCACCTTACAGTGAACCCAGTTTCCACGGCACTGTACCCTCCAGTGAACCCATTGCAAGTGGCACTGCAGCATGCAGTGAAGCCAGTGCCAGTGGCACTGCAGCATGTAGTGAATCCATTGCCAGTGGCACTGCAGGATGCAGTGAAGCCAGTGCCAGTGGCACTGCAGCATGCAGTGAAGCCAGTGCCAGTGGCACTGCAGCATGCAGTGAAGCCAGTGCCAGTGGCACTGCAGCATGCAGTGAAGCCAGTGCCAGTGGCACTGCAGCATGCAGTGAATCTAGTGTCAGTGGCACTGTAGTCTGAAGTGAACCCAGTGCCCGCGGCACTGCACCCTCCTGTGAACCCAGTGCCGGCGGCACTGCACCCTCCAGTGAACCCAGTGTCCGTGGCACTGCACCCACCTGTGAACCCAGTGCCAGCGGCACTGCAGCATGCAGTGAATCGAGTGCCAGGGGCAATGCAGCATGCAGTGAATCCAGTGCCAGTGGCACTGCAGCATGCAGTGAATCTAGTGCCAGTGGCACTGTAGTCTGAAGTGAACCCAGTGCCCGCGGCACTGCACCCTCCTGTGAACCCAGTGCCGGCGGCACTGCACCCTCCAGTGAACCCAGTGTCCGTGGCACTGCACCCACCTGTGAACCCAGTGCCAGCGGCACTGCAGCATGCAGTGAATCCAGTGCCAGGTGCACTGCAGCTAGCAGTGAACCCAGTACCTGTGGCACTGCAGTCTGCAGGGAATCCTGTGCCCGCGGCACTGCACCCTCCACCTAACCCAGTGCCAGCGGCACTGCAGCATACAGTGAATCCAGTGCCAGGGGCACTGCTGCATGCAGTGAATCCAGAGCCAGTGGCACTGCAGCATGCAGTGAATCCAGTGCCCGCGGCACTGCCGTCTGCAGGGAATCCAGTGCCCGCGGCACTGCACCCTCCAGTGAACCCAGTGCCAGCGGCACTGCAGCATGCAGTAAATCCAGTGCCAGGGGCTTGCAGCTAGCAGTGAATCCAGTGCCAGTGGCACTGGAGTCTGCAGTGAATCCATTGCCCCTGGCACTGCACCCTCCAGTGAACCCAGTGCCAGCGGCACTGCACGCTCTAGTGAACCCATTGCCAGCGGCATTGCAGCATGCAGTGAATTCAGTGCCAGCGGCACTGCAGCATGCAGTGAATCCAGTGCCAGTGGCACTGCAGCATGCAGTGAATCCAGTGCCAGTGGCACTGGAGTCTGCAGTGAATCCAGTGCCCGCATCACTGCAGTCTGCAGGGAATCCAGTGCCCGTGGCACTGCACCCTCCAGTGAACCCAGTGCCAGCGGCACTGCACCCTCCAGTGAACCCAGTTTCCACGGCACTGCACCCTCCAGTGAACCCATTGCCAGTGGCACTGCAGCATGCAGTGAAGCCAGTGCCAGTGGCACTGCAGCATGCAGTGAACTCAGTTCCCGCGGCACTGCACCCTCCAGTGAACACAGTGCCAGCGGCACTGCAGCCTGCAGTGAATCCAGTGCCCGCGGCAGTGCACCGTACAGTGAACACAGTGCCTTCGGCACCGCAGCCTCCAGTGCCCCGGTGACCATGGCACTGCAGCCACCGGTACCCCAGTGCCCTCGGCCCATACCCTCCAGCTCTTGAAGCCACTCACCGTGCCTGAAGGCCCTCCCCGTGCCTGAATGCACTCCCGGTGCCTGTAGTTACTCCCATTGCCTGAATGGCATGGGTAATCTCTGAAGCTGCACCCCTGCCTGAGGGCATTCTCTGTGTCTCCTTGAGTTCCCTGTGCATGACGGGGCATCCCTTGGTGAAAGGCACATGTGCTCCCCTTGCCCGAATTGCACAGGAGCTCCCCGTGCCTGAAGACTCACCCCATGCCTGAAGAAGCTCCCAGTGCCTGAAGGCAAGCCCCATGCCTGAAGGCGCTCCCCTTGATTCAAGGGCACAGGGACCCCCTGAAGGCTTGCGCCATGCCTGCCGGTGCACCCCTCCCCTGAGGGTGCCGCGTGCCTGATGGCGAGCCCAGTGCCCGACGTCTCGCCCTGTGCCCGAAGAGCACGGAGGCTCCGCGTGCCTGAAGTCGTGCCCTGTGCACGAAGCCGCTCACTGTACCTGAAGGTGCTCCCAGTGCCCGAAGACAAGCCCCATGGTTGAAGGCGTGCACCGTGCCTGAAAATGTTCCCTGGGCCCGAAGCCGCTCCCTGTTCCTGAAGGCACGCCTCTTGCCTGAAACAGCTCCACGTGCCTGTCCTCAAGCCTCTTGCATGAAGGCGAGCCCCGTGCCGGAAGCCTTGCCCCGTGCGTGAAGCCCCGCCTGGTGCCTGAAGGCACACCCCTCGCCTGAAGTCACGCCCCGTGCCTGAATTGCAAGGGCATGCCCAGTGCCTGAGGGTATGCCCAGCGACTGAAGTCGGTCACCCCCGATGACTGAGTCATGCCCAGCGAACGAAGTCACTCCCAAAGTCACTCCAAGTGACTGAAGTCAAAGTCACTCCCAGTGAAGGAAGTTACTCCCAAAGTCCTTCCAAGCGACAGAAGCCTCTCCTCCCGATGTCACTCCCAGTGACGAAAGTCACTCGCTATGTCACTCCCAAGTGAGGGAAGCCTCTCCCAAAGTCACTCCCCGTGACAGAAGTCACTCCCGATGTCACTCCCAGTGACGCAAGTCACTCCCGAATTCACAACCAGTGACGGAAGTCCCTCTCGAAGTCCCTCTCCCAGTGACGGAAGTCACTCCCGAAGTCATTCCCAGGGACTGAAGACAAAGCCACTCCCAGCTGCTGATCCGGCTGCTGAGGTCACCGTTACTCCCAGTGACGGAAGGAAATGTCACACTCGGTGTCTGAAGTGACTCCTAGTGACTGCAGTCGTCACTCCCACTCCCAGTGCCTGAAGTCTTCACTGCCAGTGCCTGAAGTCGGCACTCGCAGTGCCTGAAGGAATTGCAGGGGAAGGACCGAGAGAGCGAGACGCAGAATTCCAAGCAGCGCCTCCAGGCTCTGTGGTCTCGGCACGGAAACTCCCGGGGAAAGACAGAGACAGAGGGAGACACAGAATCCCATGCAGCCCCCAGGCTCTGTGCTCTCACCACAGAGCCTCCTGGGGAAGGACAGAGAGGGAGGCACAGAATCCCAAGCAGCCCCTCCAGGCTCTGTGCTCGCAGCACAGAGCCTCCAGTTCCTGAAGCCACTCACCATGCCTGAAGGCACTCCCCGTGCCTGAATGCGCTCCCCGTTCCTGAAGGCATTCCCTTTGCCTGAAGGCGCAAGCGCTCTCTGAGGGCGCACCCCGTGGGTGACGGCGCACCCCTTGCCTGAGGGCGCCCTGCGCCTGAGGGCGAGCCCAGTGCCTGATGACGCGCCCTGTGCCCGAAGAGCACAGGGGCTCCCCGTGCCTGAAGTCGCACCCCGTGCATGAAGCCGCTCACTGTACCTGGAGGTGCTCCCAGGGCCTGAAGACAAGCTCCATGGTTGAAGGTGCGCCCCGTGCTGGAAAACGCTCCATGTGCCCGAAGGGGCTCCTGTTCCTGAAGGCAGGCCTCTTGCCTGAAACAGCTCCACGTGTCTGTACTAAAGCCCCTTGCCTGCAGGCAAGGCCCGTGCCTGAAGGAAAGCCCTGTGCCTGAAGCCTTGCCCCACGCATGAAGCCCCGCCCAGGGCCTGAAGGCACGCCCCTGGCCTGAAGGCATGCCCCATGCCCGAAGGCTTGCCCCATGCGTGAATTCTCACCCTGTGCCTGAAGTCTAGCCCCCCGCCTGAAGGGCACAGGCACGCTCAGGGCCCGAGGGCATGCCCAGGGACTGAAGTCAGTCACTCCCAATGACCGAAGTCACTCCTAGTGACGGAAGTCCCTCGCAAAGACACACACAGTGACGGAAGTCCCACTCGAAGTCACTCCCACGGACGGAAGTCACTCCCGAAGTCACCCCCAGGGACTGAAGTCACTCCTGACGTCACTCCCAGTGCCTGAAGTCCGCAATCCCAGTTCCTGGAGGAACTGGAGGGGAAGGACAGAGAGAGGGAGACACACAATCCCATGCAGCCTCCAGCTCTGTGCTCCAACCAGAGACCCCTGGGGAAAAACAGACAGGGAGACTCAGAATCCCAAGCAGCCCATCCAGGCTCCAGTGCCAGCCGTACCGGGGCACAGGACGCCCCAGCGACCGCGGGACTGGAGCTTCCGGTGACCCGAGGGACCGCGGCCCTGGAGCCTCCAAGGACCACAGTGTCCACGTCACTGCAGACTCCAATGAACCCAGTGCCCGCGGCACTGCGGCCTCCAGGGAGCCCAGTGCCCGCGGCACTGCACACTCGAGTGAACGCTGTGCCCGCGACACGGCAGTCAGCCGTGAACCAAGCGCCTGAGGCACTGCAGCGTGCAGTGAACCCAGTGCCCTCTGCACTGCAGCCTCCAGTGAACACACTGCCCACGACACTGCAGCTTCCAGTGAAGGCAGTGCCCGATGCACTGCACCCTCCAGTGAACGCAGTGCCTGCGGAAGTTCACCCCCAGTGAACCCATGACCGTTGCACTGCACGCTCCAGCGAACCCAGTGCCCCAGGCACTGCACCCTCCAGTAAACCCAGTGCCCGCGGCACTGCAAATTCGAGTGAACCAAGGGCCCAAGGCACTGCACCGTCCAGTGAACCCATTGCCAGTGGCACTGCAGCCAGCAGTGAATCCAGTGCCAGTGGCACTGGAGTCTGAATTGAATCCAGTGCCCCTGGCACTGTACCCTCCAGTGAACCCAGTGCCAGCGGCACTGCACGCTCTAGTGAACACATTGCCAGCGGCACTGCAGCATGCAGTGAATCCAGTGCCAGGGGCAATGCAGCATGCAGTGAATCCAGTGCCAGGGGCACTGCAGCATGCAGTGAATCCAGTGCCAGTGGCACTGGAGTCTGCAGTGAACCCTGTGCCCGCGGCACTGCACCTTACAGTGAACCCAGTTTCCATGGCACTGCACCCTCCAGTGAACCCATTGCAAGTGGCACTGCAGCATGCAGTGAAGCCAGTGCCAGTGGCACTGCAGCATGTAGTGAATCCATTGCCAGTGGCACTGCAGGATGCAGTGAAGCCAGTGCCAGTGGCACTGCAGCATGCAGTGAAGCCAGTGCCAGTGGCACTGCAGCATGCAGTGAAGCCAGTGCCAGTGGCACTGCAGCATGCAGTGAAGCCAGTGCCAGTGGCACTGCAGCATGCAGTGAAACCCGTGCCAGTGGCACTGCACCCTCCAGTGAACCCAGTGCCAGCGGCACTGCACCCTCCAGTGAACCCAGTTTCCACGGCACTGCACCCTCCAATGAACCCATTGCCAGTGGCACTGCAGCATGCAGTGAAGCCAGTGCCAATGGCACTGCAGCATGCAGTGAAGCCAGTGCCAGTGGCACTGCACCCTCCAGTGAACCCAGTGCCAGTGGCACTGCAGCATGCAGTGAAGCCTGTGCCAGTGGCACTGCAGCATGTAGTGAATCCAGTGCCAGTGGCACTGCAGGATGCAGTGAAGCCAGTGCCAGTGGCACTGCAGCATGCAGTGAAGCCAGTGCCAGTGGCACTGCAGCATGCAGTGAAGCCAGTGCCAGTGGCACTGCAGCATGCAGTGATGCCAGTGCCAGTGGCACTGCAGCATGCAGTGAAACCCGTGCCAGTGGCACTGCACCCTCCAGTGAACCCAGTGCCAGCGGCACTGCACCCTCCAGTGAACCCAGTTTCCACGGCACTGCACCCTCCAGTGAACCCATTGCCAGTGGCACTGCAGCATGCAGTGAAGCCAGTGCCAGTGGCACTGCAGCATGCAGTGAATCCAGTGCCAGTGGCACTGCAGGATGCAGTGAAGCCAGTGCCAGTGGCATTGCAGCATGCAGTGAAGCCAGTTCCAGTGGCACTGCAACATGCAGTGAAGCCAGTGCTAGTGGCACTGCACCCTCCAGTGAACCCAGTGCCAGTGGCACTGAAGCATGCAGTGAAGCCAGTGCCAGTGGCACTGCACCCTCCAGTGAACCCAGTGCCAGTGGCACTGCAGCATGCAGTGAAGCCAGTGCCAGTGGCACTGCAGCATGCAGTGAAGCCAGTGCCAGTGGCACTGCACCCTCCAGTGAACCCAGTGCCAGTGGCACTGCAGCATGCAGTGAAGCCAGTGCCAGTGGCACTGCAGCATGCAGTGAAGCCAGTGCCAGCGGCACTGCACCCTCCCGTGAACGCAGTGCCTGTGCCAGTTCACCCCCAGTGAACCCATGGCCGTTACACTGCACGCTCCAGCGAACCCAGTGCCCAAGGCACTGCACCCTCCAGTAAACCCAGTGCCCGCGGCACTGCAAATTCAAGTGAACCCAGGGCCTAAGGCACTGCACCGTGCAGTGAACCCAGTGCCCGCGGAACTGCACCCACCAGGGAACCCAGTGCCCGTTGCACTGCAGTCTGCAGTGAAACCAGTGCCCGTGGCACTGCACCCTCCAGTGAAGCCAGTGCCCGCGGCACTGCACCCTCCAGTGAACCCAGTGCCCGTGGCACTGCACCGTCCACTGAACCAAGTGCCAGCGGCACGGCAGCATGCAGTGAATCCAGTGCCAGTGTCACTGCAGCATGCAGTGAATCCAGTGCCAGGGGCACTGCAGCCAGCAGTGAATCCAGTGCCAGGGGCACTGCAGCCAGCAGTGAATCCAGTGCCAGTGGCACTGGAGTCTGAATTGAATCCAGTGCCCCTGGCACTGTACCCTCCAGTGAACCCAGTGCCAGCGGCACTGCACGCTCTAGTGAACCCATTGCCAGCGGCACTGCAGCATGCAGTGAATCCAGTGCCAGGGGCAATGCAGCATGCAGTGAATCCAGTGCCAGTGGCACTGCAGCATGCAGTGAATCTAGTGCCAGTGGCACTGTAGTCTGAAGTGAACCCAGTGCCCGCGGCACTGCACCCTCCTGTGAACCCAGTGCCGGCGGCACTGCACCCTCCAGTGAACCCAGTGTCCGTGGCACTGCACCCACCTGTGAACCCAGTGCCAGCGGCACTGCAGCATGCAGTGAATCCAGTGCCAGGTGCACTGCAGCTAGCAGTGAACCCAGTACCTGTGGCACTGCAGTCTGCAGGGAATCCTGTGCCCGCGGCACTGCACCCTCCACCTAACCCAGTGCCAGCGGCACTGCAGCATACAGTGAATCCAGTGCCAGTGGCACTGCTGCATGCAGTGAATCCAGTGCCAGTGGCACTGCAGCATGCAGTGAATCCAGAGCCAGTGGCACTGCAGCATGCAGTGAATCCAGTGCCCGCGGCACTGCCGTCTGCAGGGAATCCAGTGCCCGCGGCACTGCACCCTCCAGTGAACCCAGTGCCAGCGGCACTGCAGCATGCAGTAAATCCAGTGCCAGGGGCTTGCAGCTAGCAGTGAATCCAGTGCCAGTGGCACTGGAGTCTGCAGTGAATCCATTGCCCCTGGCACTGCACCCTCTAGTGAACCCAGTGCCAGCGGCACTGCACGCTCTAATGAACCCATTGCCAGCGGCATTGCAGCATGCAGTGAATTCAGTGCCAGTGGCACTGCAGCATGCAGTGAATCCAGTGCCAGTGGCACTGCAGCATGCAGTGAATCCAGTGCCAGTGGCACTGGAGTCTGCAGTGAATCCAGTGCCCGCATCACTGCAGTCTGCAGGGAATCCAGTGCCCGTAGCACTGCACCCTCCAGTGAACCCAGTGCCAGCGGCATTGCAGCATGCAGTGAATCCAGTGCCAGGGGCACTGCAGCATGCAGTGAAGCCAGTGTCAGTGGCACTGCAGCATGCAGTGAAGCCAGTGCCAGTGGCACTGCAGCATGCAGTGAACTCAGTTCCCGCGGCACTGCACCCTCCAGTGAACACAGTGCCAGCGGCACTGCAGCCTGCAGTGAATCCAGTGCCCGCGGCAGTGCACCGTACAGTGAACACAGTGCCTTCGGCACCGCAGCCTCCAGTGCCCCGGTGACCATGGCACTGCAGCCACCGGTACCCCAGTGCCCTCGGCCCATACCCTCCAGCTCTTGAAGCCACTCACCGTGCCTGAAGGCCCTCCCCGTGCCTGAATGCACTCCCGGTGCCTGTAGTTACTCCCATTGCCTGAATGGCATGGGTAATCTCTGAAGCTGCACCCCTGCCTGAGGGCATTCTCTGTGTCTCCTTGAGTTCCCTGTGCATGACGGGGCATCCCTTGGTGAAAGGCACATGTGCTCCCCTTGCCCGAATTGCACAGGAGCTCCCCGTGCCTGAAGACTCACCCCATGCCTGAAGAAGCTCCCAGTGCCTGAAGGCAAGCCCCATGCCTGAAGGCGCTCCCCTTGATTCAAGGGCACAGGGACCCCCTGAAGGCTTGCGCCATGCCTGCCGGTGCACCCCTCCCCTGAGGGTGCCGCGTGCCTGATGGCGAGCCCAGTGCCCGACGTCTCGCCCTGTGCCCGAAGAGCACGGAGGCTCCGCGTGCCTGAAGTCGTGCCCTGTGCACGAAGCCGCTCACTGTACCTGAAGGTGCTCCCAGTGCCCGAAGACAAGCCCCATGGTTGAAGGCGTGCACCGTGCCTGAAAATGTTCCCTGGGCCCGAAGCCGCTCCCTGTTCCTGAAGGCACGCCTCTTGCCTGAAACAGCTCCACGTGCCTGTCCTCAAGCCTCTTGCATGAAGGCGAGCCCCGTGCCGGAAGCCTTGCCCCGTGCGTGAAGCCCCGCCTGGTGCCTGAAGGCACACCCCTCGCCTGAAGTCACGCCCCGTGCCTGAATTGCAAGGGCATGCCCAGTGCCTGAGGGTATGCCCAGCGACTGAAGTCGGTCACCCCCGATGACTGAGTCATGCCCAGCGAACGAAGTCACTCCCAAAGTCACTCCAAGTGACTGAAGTCAAAGTCACTCCCAGTGAAGGAAGTTACTCCCAAAGTCCTTCCAAGCGACAGAAGCCTCTCCTCCCGATGTCACTCCCAGTGACGAAAGTCACTCGCTATGTCACTCCCAAGTGAGGGAAGCCTCTCCCAAAGTCACTCCCCGTGACAGAAGTCACTCCCGATGTCACTCCCAGTGACGCAAGTCACTCCCGAATTCACAACCAGTGACGGAAGTCCCTCTCGAAGTCCCTCTCCCAGTGACGGAAGTCACTCCCGAAGTCATTCCCAGGGACTGAAGACAAAGCCACTCCCAGCTGCTGATCCGGCTGCTGAGGTCACCGTTACTCCCAGTGACGGAAGGAAATGTCACACTCGGTGTCTGAAGTGACTCCTAGTGACTGCAGTCGTCACTCCCACTCCCAGTGCCTGAAGTCTTCACTGCCAGTGCCTGAAGTCGGCACTCGCAGTGCCTGAAGGAATTGCAGGGGAAGGACCGAGAGAGCGAGACGCAGAATTCCAAGCAGCGCCTCCAGGCTCTGTGGTCTCGGCACGGAAACTCCCGGGGAAAGACAGAGACAGAGGGAGACACAGAATCCCATGCAGCCCCCAGGCTCTGTGCTCTCACCACAGAGCCTCCTGGGGAAGGACAGAGAGGGAGGCACAGAATCCCAAGCAGCCCCTCCAGGCTCTGTGCTCGCAGCACAGAGCCTCCAGTTCCTGAAGCCACTCACCATGCCTGAAGGCACTCCCCGTGCCTGAATGCGCTCCCCGTTCCTGAAGGCATTCCCTTTGCCTGAAGGCACAAGCGCTCTCTGAGGGCGCACCCCGTGGGTGACGGCGCACCCCTTGCCTGAGGGCGCCCTGCGCCTGAGGGCGAGCCCAGTGCCTGATGACGCGCCCTGTGCCCGAAGAGCACAGGGGCTCCCCGTGCCTGAAGTCGCACCCCGTGCATGAAGCCGCTCACTGTACCTGGAGGTGCTCCCAGGGCCTGAAGACAAGCTCCATGGTTGAAGGTGCGCCCCGTGCTGGAAAACGCTCCATGTGCCCGAAGGGGCTCCTGTTCCTGAAGGCAGGCCTCTTGCCTGAAACAGCTCCACGTGTCTGTACTAAAGCCCCTTGCCTGCAGGCAAGGCCCGTGCCTGAAGGAAAGCCCTGTGCCTGAAGCCTTGCCCCACGCATGAAGCCCCGCCCAGGGCCTGAAGGCACGCCCCTGGCCTGAAGGCATGCCCCATGCCCGAAGGCTTGCCCCATGCGTGAATTCTCACCCTGTGCCTGAAGTCTAGCCCCCCGCCTGAAGGGCACAGGCACGCTCAGGGCCCGAGGGCATGCCCAGGGACTGAAGTCAGTCACTCCCAATGACCGAAGTCACTCCTAGTGACGGAAGTCCCTCGCAAAGACACACACAGTGACGGAAGTCCCACTCGAAGTCACTCCCACGGACGGAAGTCACTCCCGAAGTCACCCCCAGGGACTGAAGTCACTCCTGACGTCACTCCCAGTGCCTGAAGTCCGCAATCCCAGTTCCTGGAGGAACTGGAGGGGAAGGACAGAGAGAGGGAGACACACAATCCCATGCAGCCTCCAGCTCTGTGCTCCAACCAGAGACCCCTGGGGAAAAACAGACAGGGAGACTCAGAATCCCAAGCAGCCCATCCAGGCTCCAGTGCCAGCCGTACCGGGGCACAGGACGCCCCAGCGACCGCGGGACTGGAGCTTCCGGTGACCCGAGGGACCGCGGCCCTGGAGCCTCCAAGGACCACAGTGTCCACGTCACTGCAGACTCCAATGAACCCAGTGCCCGCGGCACTGCGGCCTCCAGGGAGCCCAGTGCCCGCGGCACTGCACACTCGAGTGAACGCTGTGCCCGCGACACGGCAGTCAGCCGTGAACCAAGCGCCTGAGGCACTGCAGCGTGCAGTGAACCCAGTGCCCTCTGCACTGCAGCCTCCAGTGAACACACTGCCCACGACACTGCAGCTTCCAGTGAAGGCAGTGCCCGATGCACTGCACCCTCCAGTGAACGCAGTGCCTGCGGAAGTTCACCCCCAGTGAACCCATGACCGTTGCACTGCACGCTCCAGCGAACCCAGTGCCCCAGGCACTGCACCCTCCAGTAAACCCAGTGCCCGCGGCACTGCAAATTCGAGTGAACCAAGGGCCCAAGGCACTGCACCGTCCAGTGAACCCATTGCCAGTGGCACTGCAGCATGCAGTGAATCCAGTGCCAGTGGCACTGGAGTCTGCAGTGAACCCAGTGCCCGCGGCACTGCACCCTCCAGTGAACCCAGTGTCCGCGGCACTGCACCCTCCATTGAACCCAGTGCCAGCGGCACTGCAGCATGCAGTGAATCCAGTGCCAGGGGCACTGCAGCTAGCAGTGAATCCAGTGCCAGTGGCACTGGAGTCTGCAGTGAATCCAGTGCCCCTGTCACTGCACCCTCCAGTGAACCCAGTGCCAGCGGCACTGCACGCTCTAGTGAACCCATTGCCAGCGGCACTGCAGCATGCAGTGAATCCATTGCCAGTGGCACTGCAGCATGCAGTGAATCCAGTGCCAGGGGCACTGCAGCATGCAGTGAAGCCAGTGCCAGTGGCACTGCAGCATGCAGCGAACCCAGTGACCGTGGCACTGGAGTCTGCAGTGAATCCAGTGCCCCTGGCACTGCACCCTCCAGTGAACCCAGTGCCAGCGGCACTGCACGCTCTAGTGAACCCATTGCGAGCGGCATTGCAGAATGCAGTGAAATCATTGCCAGCAGCACTGCAGCATGCAGTGAATCCAGTGCCAGGGGCACTGCAGCATGCAGTGAATCCAGTGCCAGGGGCACTGCAGCATGCAGTGAATCCAGTGCCAGTGGCACTGGAGTCTGCAGTGAACCCAGTGCCCGTGGCACTGCAGCCTCCAGTGAACCCAGTGTCCGCGGCACTGCACCCTCCAGTGAACCCAGTGCCAGCGGCACTGCACCCTCCAGTGAATCCAGTGCCAGGGGCACTGCAGCATACAGTGAATCCAGTGCCAGTGGCACTGCTGCATGCAGTGAATCCAGTGCCAGTGGCACTGGAGTCTGCAGTGAACCCTGTGCCCGCGGCACTGCACCTTACAGTGAACCCAGTTTCCACGGCACTGTACCCTCCAGTGAACCCATTGCAAGTGGCACTGCAGCATGCAGTGAAGCCAGTGCCAGTGGCACTGCAGCATGTAGTGAATCCATTGCCAGTGGCACTGCAGGATGCAGTGAAGCCAGTGCCAGTGGCACTGCAGCATGCAGTGAAGCCAGTGCCAGTGGCACTGCAGCATGCAGTGAAGCCAGTGCCAGTGGCACTGCAGCATGCAGTGAAGCCAGTGCCAGTGGCACTGCAGCATGCAGTGAATCTAGTGTCAGTGGCACTGTAGTCTGAAGTGAACCCAGTGCCCGCGGCACTGCACCCTCCTGTGAACCCAGTGCCGGCGGCACTGCACCCTCCAGTGAACCCAGTGTCCGTGGCACTGCACCCACCTGTGAACCCAGTGCCAGCGGCACTGCAGCATGCAGTGAATCGAGTGCCAGGGGCAATGCAGCATGCAGTGAATCCAGTGCCAGTGGCACTGCAGCATGCAGTGAATCTAGTGCCAGTGGCACTGTAGTCTGAAGTGAACCCAGTGCCCGCGGCACTGCACCCTCCTGTGAACCCAGTGCCGGCGGCACTGCACCCTCCAGTGAACCCAGTGTCCGTGGCACTGCACCCACCTGTGAACCCAGTGCCAGCGGCACTGCAGCATGCAGTGAATCCAGTGCCAGGTGCACTGCAGCTAGCAGTGAACCCAGTACCTGTGGCACTGCAGTCTGCAGGGAATCCTGTGCCCGCGGCACTGCACCCTCCACCTAACCCAGTGCCAGCGGCACTGCAGCATACAGTGAATCCAGTGCCAGGGGCACTGCTGCATGCAGTGAATCCAGAGCCAGTGGCACTGCAGCATGCAGTGAATCCAGTGCCCGCGGCACTGCCGTCTGCAGGGAATCCAGTGCCCGCGGCACTGCACCCTCCAGTGAACCCAGTGCCAGCGGCACTGCAGCATGCAGTAAATCCAGTGCCAGGGGCTTGCAGCTAGCAGTGAATCCAGTGCCAGTGGCACTGGAGTCTGCAGTGAATCCATTGCCCCTGGCACTGCACCCTCCAGTGAACCCAGTGCCAGCGGCACTGCACGCTCTAGTGAACCCATTGCCAGCGGCATTGCAGCATGCAGTGAATTCAGTGCCAGCGGCACTGCAGCATGCAGTGAATCCAGTGCCAGTGGCACTGCAGCATGCAGTGAATCCAGTGCCAGTGGCACTGGAGTCTGCAGTGAATCCAGTGCCCGCATCACTGCAGTCTGCAGGGAATCCAGTGCCCGTGGCACTGCACCCTCCAGTGAACCCAGTGCCAGCGGCACTGCACCCTCCAGTGAACCCAGTTTCCACGGCACTGCACCCTCCAGTGAACCCATTGCCAGTGGCACTGCAGCATGCAGTGAAGCCAGTGCCAGTGGCACTGCAGCATGCAGTGAACTCAGTTCCCGCGGCACTGCACCCTCCAGTGAACACAGTGCCAGCGGCACTGCAGCCTGCAGTGAATCCAGTGCCCGCGGCAGTGCACCGTACAGTGAACACAGTGCCTTCGGCACCGCAGCCTCCAGTGCCCCGGTGACCATGGCACTGCAGCCACCGGTACCCCAGTGCCCTCGGCCCATACCCTCCAGCTCTTGAAGCCACTCACCGTGCCTGAAGGCCCTCCCCGTGCCTGAATGCACTCCCGGTGCCTGTAGTTACTCCCATTGCCTGAATGGCATGGGTAATCTCTGAAGCTGCACCCCTGCCTGAGGGCATTCTCTGTGTCTCCTTGAGTTCCCTGTGCATGACGGGGCATCCCTTGGTGAAAGGCACATGTGCTCCCCTTGCCCGAATTGCACAGGAGCTCCCCGTGCCTGAAGACTCACCCCATGCCTGAAGAAGCTCCCAGTGCCTGAAGGCAAGCCCCATGCCTGAAGGCGCTCCCCTTGATTCAAGGGCACAGGGACCCCCTGAAGGCTTGCGCCATGCCTGCCGGTGCACCCCTCCCCTGAGGGTGCCGCGTGCCTGATGGCGAGCCCAGTGCCCGACGTCTCGCCCTGTGCCCGAAGAGCACGGAGGCTCCGCGTGCCTGAAGTCGTGCCCTGTGCACGAAGCCGCTCACTGTACCTGAAGGTGCTCCCAGTGCCCGAAGACAAGCCCCATGGTTGAAGGCGTGCACCGTGCCTGAAAATGTTCCCTGGGCCCGAAGCCGCTCCCTGTTCCTGAAGGCACGCCTCTTGCCTGAAACAGCTCCACGTGCCTGTCCTCAAGCCTCTTGCATGAAGGCGAGCCCCGTGCCGGAAGCCTTGCCCCGTGCGTGAAGCCCCGCCTGGTGCCTGAAGGCACACCCCTCGCCTGAAGTCACGCCCCGTGCCTGAATTGCAAGGGCATGCCCAGTGCCTGAGGGTATGCCCAGCGACTGAAGTCGGTCACCCCCGATGACTGAGTCATGCCCAGCGAACGAAGTCACTCCCAAAGTCACTCCAAGTGACTGAAGTCAAAGTCACTCCCAGTGAAGGAAGTTACTCCCAAAGTCCTTCCAAGCGACAGAAGCCTCTCCTCCCGATGTCACTCCCAGTGACGAAAGTCACTCGCTATGTCACTCCCAAGTGAGGGAAGCCTCTCCCAAAGTCACTCCCCGTGACAGAAGTCACTCCCGATGTCACTCCCAGTGACGCAAGTCACTCCCGAATTCACAACCAGTGACGGAAGTCCCTCTCGAAGTCCCTCTCCCAGTGACGGAAGTCACTCCCGAAGTCATTCCCAGGGACTGAAGACAAAGCCACTCCCAGCTGCTGATCCGGCTGCTGAGGTCACCGTTACTCCCAGTGACGGAAGGAAATGTCACACTCGGTGTCTGAAGTGACTCCTAGTGACTGCAGTCGTCACTCCCACTCCCAGTGCCTGAAGTCTTCACTGCCAGTGCCTGAAGTCGGCACTCGCAGTGCCTGAAGGAATTGCAGGGGAAGGACCGAGAGAGCGAGACGCAGAATTCCAAGCAGCGCCTCCAGGCTCTGTGGTCTCGGCACGGAAACTCCCGGGGAAAGACAGAGACAGAGGGAGACACAGAATCCCATGCAGCCCCCAGGCTCTGTGCTCTCACCACAGAGCCTCCTGGGGAAGGACAGAGAGGGAGGCACAGAATCCCAAGCAGCCCCTCCAGGCTCTGTGCTCGCAGCACAGAGCCTCCAGTTCCTGAAGCCACTCACCATGCCTGAAGGCACTCCCCGTGCCTGAATGCGCTCCCCGTTCCTGAAGGCATTCCCTTTGCCTGAAGGCACAAGCGCTCTCTGAGGGCGCACCCCGTGGGTGACGGCGCACCCCTTGCCTGAGGGCGCCCTGCGCCTGAGGGCGAGCCCAGTGCCTGATGACGCGCCCTGTGCCCGAAGAGCACAGGGGCTCCCCGTGCCTGAAGTCGCACCCCGTGCATGAAGCCGCTCACTGTACCTGGAGGTGCTCCCAGGGCCTGAAGACAAGCTCCATGGTTGAAGGTGCGCCCCGTGCTGGAAAACGCTCCATGTGCCCGAAGGGGCTCCTGTTCCTGAAGGCAGGCCTCTTGCCTGAAACAGCTCCACGTGTCTGTACTAAAGCCCCTTGCCTGCAGGCAAGGCCCGTGCCTGAAGGAAAGCCCTGTGCCTGAAGCCTTGCCCCACGCATGAAGCCCCGCCCAGGGCCTGAAGGCACGCCCCTGGCCTGAAGGCATGCCCCATGCCCGAAGGCTTGCCCCATGCGTGAATTCTCACCCTGTGCCTGAAGTCTAGCCCCCCGCCTGAAGGGCACAGGCACGCTCAGGGCCCGAGGGCATGCCCAGGGACTGAAGTCAGTCACTCCCAATGACCGAAGTCACTCCTAGTGACGGAAGTCCCTCGCAAAGACACACACAGTGACGGAAGTCCCACTCGAAGTCACTCCCACGGACGGAAGTCACTCCCGAAGTCACCCCCAGGGACTGAAGTCACTCCTGACGTCACTCCCAGTGCCTGAAGTCCGCAATCCCAGTTCCTGGAGGAACTGGAGGGGAAGGACAGAGAGAGGGAGACACACAATCCCATGCAGCCTCCAGCTCTGTGCTCCAACCAGAGACCCCTGGGGAAAAACAGACAGGGAGACTCAGAATCCCAAGCAGCCCATCCAGGCTCCAGTGCCAGCCGTACCGGGGCACAGGACGCCCCAGCGACCGCGGGACTGGAGCTTCCGGTGACCCGAGGGACCGCGGCCCTGGAGCCTCCAAGGACCACAGTGTCCACGTCACTGCAGACTCCAATGAACCCAGTGCCCGCGGCACTGCGGCCTCCAGGGAGCCCAGTGCCCGCGGCACTGCACACTCGAGTGAACGCTGTGCCCGCGACACGGCAGTCAGCCGTGAACCAAGCGCCTGAGGCACTGCAGCGTGCAGTGAACCCAGTGCCCTCTGCACTGCAGCCTCCAGTGAACACACTGCCCACGACACTGCAGCTTCCAGTGAAGGCAGTGCCCGATGCACTGCACCCTCCAGTGAACGCAGTGCCTGCGGAAGTTCACCCCCAGTGAACCCATGACCGTTGCACTGCACGCTCCAGCGAACCCAGTGCCCCAGGCACTGCACCCTCCAGTAAACCCAGTGCCCGCGGCACTGCAAATTCGAGTGAACCAAGGGCCCAAGGCACTGCACCGTCCAGTGAACCCATTGCCAGTGGCACTGCAGCATGCAGTGAATCCAGTGCCAGTGGCACTGGAGTCTGCAGTGAACCCAGTGCCCGCGGCACTGCACCCTCCAGTGAACCCAGTGTCCGCGGCACTGCACCCTCCATTGAACCCAGTGCCAGCGGCACTGCAGCATGCAGTGAATCCAGTGCCAGGGGCACTGCAGCTAGCAGTGAATCCAGTGCCAGTGGCACTGGAGTCTGCAGTGAATCCAGTGCCCCTGTCACTGCACCCTCCAGTGAACCCAGTGCCAGCGGCACTGCACGCTCTAGTGAACCCATTGCCAGCGGCACTGCAGCATGCAGTGAATCCATTGCCAGTGGCACTGCAGCATGCAGTGAATCCAGTGCCAGGGGCACTGCAGCATGCAGTGAAGCCAGTGCCAGTGGCACTGCAGCATGCAGCGAACCCAGTGACCGTGGCACTGGAGTCTGCAGTGAATCCAGTGCCCCTGGCACTGCACCCTCCAGTGAACCCAGTGCCAGCGGCACTGCACGCTCTAGTGAACCCATTGCGAGCGGCATTGCAGAATGCAGTGAAATCATTGCCAGCAGCACTGCAGCATGCAGTGAATCCAGTGCCAGGGGCACTGCAGCATGCAGTGAATCCAGTGCCAGGGGCACTGCAGCATGCAGTGAATCCAGTGCCAGTGGCACTGGAGTCTGCAGTGAACCCAGTGCCCGTGGCACTGCAGCCTCCAGTGAACCCAGTGTCCGCGGCACTGCACCCTCCAGTGAACCCAGTGCCAGCGGCACTGCACCCTCCAGTGAATCCAGTGCCAGGGGCACTGCAAAATACAGTGAATCCAGTGCCAGTGGCACTGCTGCATGCAGTGAATCCAGTGCCCGTGGCACTGGAGTCTGCAGTGAACCCTGTGCCCGCGGCACTGCACCTTACAGTGAACCCAGTTTCCACGGCACTGTACCCTCCAGTGAACCCATTGCAAGTGGCACTGCAGCATGCAGTGAAGCCAGTGCCAGTGGCACTGCAGCATGTAGTGAATCCATTGCCAGTGGCACTGCAGGATGCAGTGAAGCCAGTGCCAGTGGCACTGCAGCATGCAGTGAAGCCAGTGCCAGTGGCACTGCAGCATGCAGTGAAGCCAGTGCCAGTGGCACTGCAGCATGCAGTGAAGCCAGTGCCAGTGGCACTGCAGCATGCAGTGAATCTAGTGTCAGTGGCACTGTAGTCTGAAGTGAACCCAGTGCCCGCGGCACTGCACCCTCCTGTGAACCCAGTGCCGGCGGCACTGCACCCTCCAGTGAACCCAGTGTCCGTGGCACTGCACCCACCTGTGAACCCAGTGCCAGCGGCACTGCAGCATGCAGTGAATCGAGTGCCAGGGGCAATGCAGCATGCAGTGAATCCAGTGCCAGTGGCACTGCAGCATGCAGTGAATCTAGTGCCAGTGGCACTGTAGTCTGAAGTGAACCCAGTGCCCGCGGCACTGCACCCTCCTGTGAACCCAGTGCCGGCGGCACTGCACCCTCCAGTGAACCCAGTGTCCGTGGCACTGCACCCACCTGTGAACCCAGTGCCAGCGGCACTGCAGCATGCAGTGAATCCAGTGCCAGGTGCACTGCAGCTAGCAGTGAACCCAGTACCTGTGGCACTGCAGTCTGCAGGGAATCCTGTGCCCGCGGCACTGCACCCTCCACCTAACCCAGTGCCAGCGGCACTGCAGCATACAGTGAATCCAGTGCCAGGGGCACTGCTGCATGCAGTGAATCCAGAGCCAGTGGCACTGCAGCATGCAGTGAATCCAGTGCCCGCGGCACTGCCGTCTGCAGGGAATCCAGTGCCCGCGGCACTGCACCCTCCAGTGAACCCAGTGCCAGCGGCACTGCAGCATGCAGTAAATCCAGTGCCAGGGGCTTGCAGCTAGCAGTGAATCCAGTGCCAGTGGCACTGGAGTCTGCAGTGAATCCATTGCCCCTGGCACTGCACCCTCCAGTGAACCCAGTGCCAGCGGCACTGCACGCTCTAGTGAACCCATTGCCAGCGGCATTGCAGCATGCAGTGAATTCAGTGCCAGCGGCACTGCAGCATGCAGTGAATCCAGTGCCAGTGGCACTGCAGCATGCAGTGAATCCAGTGCCAGTGGCACTGGAGTCTGCAGTGAATCCAGTGCCCGCATCACTGCAGTCTGCAGGGAATCCAGTGCCCGTGGCACTGCACCCTCCAGTGAACCCAGTGCCAGCGGCACTGCACCCTCCAGTGAACCCAGTTTCCACGGCACTGCACCCTCCAGTGAACCCATTGCCAGTGGCACTGCAGCATGCAGTGAAGCCAGTGCCAGTGGCACTGCAGCATGCAGTGAACTCAGTTCCCGCGGCACTGCACCCTCCAGTGAACACAGTGCCAGCGGCACTGCAGCCTGCAGTGAATCCAGTGCCCGCGGCAGTGCACCGTACAGTGAACACAGTGCCTTCGGCACCGCAGCCTCCAGTGCCCCGGTGACCATGGCACTGCAGCCACCGGTACCCCAGTGCCCTCGGCCCATACCCTCCAGCTCTTGAAGCCACTCACCGTGCCTGAAGGCCCTCCCCGTGCCTGAATGCACTCCCGGTGCCTGTAGTTACTCCCATTGCCTGAATGGCATGGGTAATCTCTGAAGCTGCACCCCTGCCTGAGGGCATTCTCTGTGTCTCCTTGAGTTCCCTGTGCATGACGGGGCATCCCTTGGTGAAAGGCACATGTGCTCCCCTTGCCCGAATTGCACAGGAGCTCCCCGTGCCTGAAGACTCACCCCATGCCTGAAGAAGCTCCCAGTGCCTGAAGGCAAGCCCCATGCCTGAAGGCGCTCCCCTTGATTCAAGGGCACAGGGACCCCCTGAAGGCTTGCGCCATGCCTGCCGGTGCACCCCTCCCCTGAGGGTGCCGCGTGCCTGATGGCGAGCCCAGTGCCCGACGTCTCGCCCTGTGCCCGAAGAGCACGGAGGCTCCGCGTGCCTGAAGTCGTGCCCTGTGCACGAAGCCGCTCACTGTACCTGAAGGTGCTCCCAGTGCCCGAAGACAAGCCCCATGGTTGAAGGCGTGCACCGTGCCTGAAAATGTTCCCTGGGCCCGAAGCCGCTCCCTGTTCCTGAAGGCACGCCTCTTGCCTGAAACA
Organism: Panthera pardus; assembly: GCF_024362965.1. Lineage (NCBI taxonomy): Eukaryota > Metazoa > Chordata > Mammalia > Carnivora > Felidae > Panthera > Panthera pardus. Next base: position 84,232 of record NW_026526987.1, on the reverse strand, counting down.
GCTCCACGTGCCTGTCCTCAAGCCTCTTGCATGAAGGCGAGCCCCGTGCCGGAAGCCTTGCCCCGTGCGTGAAGCCCCGCCTGGTGCCTGAAGGCACACCCCTCGCCTGAAGTCACGCCCCGTGCCTGAATTGCAAGGGCATGCCCAGTGCCTGAGGGTATGCCCAGCGACTGAAGTCGGTCACCCCCGATGACTGAGTCATGCCCAGCGAACGAAGTCACTCCCAAAGTCACTCCAAGTGACTGAAGTCAAAGTCACTCCCAGTGAAGGAAGTTACTCCCAAAGTCCTTCCAAGCGACAGAAGCCTCTCCTCCCGATGTCACTCCCAGTGACGAAAGTCACTCGCTATGTCACTCCCAAGTGAGGGAAGCCTCTCCCAAAGTCACTCCCCGTGACAGAAGTCACTCCCGATGTCACTCCCAGTGACGCAAGTCACTCCCGAATTCACAACCAGTGACGGAAGTCCCTCTCGAAGTCCCTCTCCCAGTGACGGAAGTCACTCCCGAAGTCATTCCCAGGGACTGAAGACAAAGCCACTCCCAGCTGCTGATCCGGCTGCTGAGGTCACCGTTACTCCCAGTGACGGAAGGAAATGTCACACTCGGTGTCTGAAGTGACTCCTAGTGACTGCAGTCGTCACTCCCACTCCCAGTGCCTGAAGTCTTCACTGCCAGTGCCTGAAGTCGGCACTCGCAGTGCCTGAAGGAATTGCAGGGGAAGGACCGAGAGAGCGAGACGCAGAATTCCAAGCAGCGCCTCCAGGCTCTGTGGTCTCGGCACGGAAACTCCCGGGGAAAGACAGAGACAGAGGGAGACACAGAATCCCATGCAGCCCCCAGGCTCTGTGCTCTCACCACAGAGCCTCCTGGGGAAGGACAGAGAGGGAGGCACAGAATCCCAAGCAGCCCCTCCAGGCTCTGTGCTCGCAGCACAGAGCCTCCAGTTCCTGAAGCCACTCACCATGCCTGAAGGCACTCCCCGTGCCTGAATGCGCTCCCCGTTCCTGAAGGCATTCCCTTTGCCTGAAGGCGCAAGCGCTCTCTGAGGGCGCACCCCGTGGGTGACGGCGCACCCCTTGCCTGAGGGCGCCCTGCGCCTGAGGGCGAGCCCAGTGCCTGATGACGCGCCCTGTGCCCGAAGAGCACAGGGGCTCCCCGTGCCTGAAGTCGCACCCCGTGCATGAAGCCGCTCACTGTACCTGGAGGTGCTCCCAGGGCCTGAAGACAAGCTCCATGGTTGAAGGTGCGCCCCGTGCTGGAAAACGCTCCATGTGCCCGAAGGGGCTCCTGTTCCTGAAGGCAGGCCTCTTGCCTGAAACAGCTCCACGTGTCTGTACTAAAGCCCCTTGCCTGCAGGCAAGGCCCGTGCCTGAAGGAAAGCCCTGTGCCTGAAGCCTTGCCCCACGCATGAAGCCCCGCCCAGGGCCTGAAGGCACGCCCCTGGCCTGAAGGCATGCCCCATGCCCGAAGGCTTGCCCCATGCGTGAATTCTCACCCTGTGCCTGAAGTCTAGCCCCCCGCCTGAAGGGCACAGGCACGCTCAGGGCCCGAGGGCATGCCCAGGGACTGAAGTCAGTCACTCCCAATGACCGAAGTCACTCCTAGTGACGGAAGTCCCTCGCAAAGACACACACAGTGACGGAAGTCCCACTCGAAGTCACTCCCACGGACGGAAGTCACTCCCGAAGTCACCCCCAGGGACTGAAGTCACTCCTGACGTCACTCCCAGTGCCTGAAGTCCGCAATCCCAGTTCCTGGAGGAACTGGAGGGGAAGGACAGAGAGAGGGAGACACACAATCCCATGCAGCCTCCAGCTCTGTGCTCCAACCAGAGACCCCTGGGGAAAAACAGACAGGGAGACTCAGAATCCCAAGCAGCCCATCCAGGCTCCAGTGCCAGCCGTACCGGGGCACAGGACGCCCCAGCGACCGCGGGACTGGAGCTTCCGGTGACCCGAGGGACCGCGGCCCTGGAGCCTCCAAGGACCACAGTGTCCACGTCACTGCAGACTCCAATGAACCCAGTGCCCGCGGCACTGCGGCCTCCAGGGAGCCCAGTGCCCGCGGCACTGCACACTCGAGTGAACGCTGTGCCCGCGACACGGCAGTCAGCCGTGAACCAAGCGCCTGAGGCACTGCAGCGTGCAGTGAACCCAGTGCCCTCTGCACTGCAGCCTCCAGTGAACACACTGCCCACGACACTGCAGCTTCCAGTGAAGGCAGTGCCCGATGCACTGCACCCTCCAGTGAACGCAGTGCCTGCGGAAGTTCACCCCCAGTGAACCCATGACCGTTGCACTGCACGCTCCAGCGAACCCAGTGCCCCAGGCACTGCACCCTCCAGTAAACCCAGTGCCCGCGGCACTGCAAATTCGAGTGAACCAAGGGCCCAAGGCACTGCACCGTCCAGTGAACCCATTGCCAGTGGCACTGCAGCCAGCAGTGAATCCAGTGCCAGTGGCACTGGAGTCTGAATTGAATCCAGTGCCCCTGGCACTGTACCCTCCAGTGAACCCAGTGCCAGCGGCACTGCACGCTCTAGTGAACACATTGCCAGCGGCACTGCAGCATGCAGTGAATCCAGTGCCAGGGGCAATGCAGCATGCAGTGAATCCAGTGCCAGGGGCACTGCAGCATGCAGTGAATCCAGTGCCAGTGGCACTGGAGTCTGCAGTGAACCCTGTGCCCGCGGCACTGCACCTTACAGTGAACCCAGTTTCCATGGCACTGCACCCTCCAGTGAACCCATTGCAAGTGGCACTGCAGCATGCAGTGAAGCCAGTGCCAGTGGCACTGCAGCATGTAGTGAATCCATTGCCAGTGGCACTGCAGGATGCAGTGAAGCCAGTGCCAGTGGCACTGCAGCATGCAGTGAAGCCAGTGCCAGTGGCACTGCAGCATGCAGTGAAGCCAGTGCCAGTGGCACTGCAGCATGCAGTGAAGCCAGTGCCAGTGGCACTGCAGGATGCAGTGAAACCCGTGCCAGTGGCACTGCACCCTCCAGTGAACCCAGTGCCAGCGGCACTGCACCCTCCAGTGAACCCAGTTTCCACGGCACTGCACCCTCCAATGAACCCATTGCCAGTGGCACTGCAGCATGCAGTGAAGCCAGTGCCAATGGCACTGCAGCATGCAGTGAAGCCAGTGCCAGTGGCACTGCACCCTCCAGTGAACCCAGTGCCAGTGGCACTGCAGCATGCAGTGAAGCCTGTGCCAGTGGCACTGCAGCATGTAGTGAATCCAGTGCCAGTGGCACTGCAGGATGCAGTGAAGCCAGTGCCAGTGGCACTGCAGCATGCAGTGAAGCCAGTGCCAGTGGCACTGCAGCATGCAGTGAAGCCAGTGCCAGTGGCACTGCAGCATGCAGTGATGCCAGTGCCAGTGGCACTGCAGCATGCAGTGAAACCCGTGCCAGTGGCACTGCACCCTCCAGTGAACCCAGTGCCAGCGGCACTGCACCCTCCAGTGAACCCAGTTTCCACGGCACTGCACCCTCCAGTGAACCCATTGCCAGTGGCACTGCAGCATGCAGTGAAGCCAGTGCCAGTGGCACTGCAGCATGCAGTGAATCCAGTGCCAGTGGCACTGCAGGATGCAGTGAAGCCAGTGCCAGTGGCATTGCAGCATGCAGTGAAGCCAGTTCCAGTGGCACTGCAACATGCAGTGAAGCCAGTGCTAGTGGCACTGCACCCTCCAGTGAACCCAGTGCCAGTGGCACTGAAGCATGCAGTGAAGCCAGTGCCAGTGGCACTGCACCCTCCAGTGAACCCAGTGCCAGTGGCACTGCAGCATGCAGTGAAGCCAGTGCCAGTGGCACTGCAGCATGCAGTGAAGCCAGTGCCAGTGGCACTGCACCCTCCAGTGAACCCAGTGCCAGTGGCACTGCAGCATGCAGTGAAGCCAGTGCCAGTGGCACTGCAGCATGCAGTGAAGCCAGTGCCAGCGGCACTGCACCCTCCCGTGAACGCAGTGCCTGTGCCAGTTCACCCCCAGTGAACCCATGGCCGTTACACTGCACGCTCCAGCGAACCCAGTGCCCAAGGCACTGCACCCTCCAGTAAACCCAGTGCCCGCGGCACTGCAAATTCAAGTGAACCCAGGGCCTAAGGCACTGCACCGTGCAGTGAACCCAGTGCCCGCGGAACTGCACCCACCAGGGAACCCAGTGCCCGTTGCACTGCAGTCTGCAGTGAAACCAGTGCCCGTGGCACTGCACCCTCCAGTGAAGCCAGTGCCCGCGGCACTGCACCCTCCAGTGAACCCAGTGCCCGTGGCACTGCACCGTCCACTGAACCAAGTGCCAGCGGCACGGCAGCATGCAGTGAATCCAGTGCCAGTGTCACTGCAGCATGCAGTGAATCCAGTGCCAGGGGCACTGCAGCCAGCAGTGAATCCAGTGCCAGGGGCACTGCAGCCAGCAGTGAATCCAGTGCCAGTGGCACTGGAGTCTGAATTGAATCCAGTGCCCCTGGCACTGTACCCTCCAGTGAACCCAGTGCCAGCGGCACTGCACGCTCTAGTGAACCCATTGCCAGCGGCACTGCAGCATGCAGTGAATCCAGTGCCAGGGGCAATGCAGCATGCAGTGAATCCAGTGCCAGTGGCACTGCAGCATGCAGTGAATCTAGTGCCAGTGGCACTGTAGTCTGAAGTGAACCCAGTGCCCGCGGCACTGCACCCTCCTGTGAACCCAGTGCCGGCGGCACTGCACCCTCCAGTGAACCCAGTGTCCGTGGCACTGCACCCACCTGTGAACCCAGTGCCAGCGGCACTGCAGCATGCAGTGAATCCAGTGCCAGGTGCACTGCAGCTAGCAGTGAACCCAGTACCTGTGGCACTGCAGTCTGCAGGGAATCCTGTGCCCGCGGCACTGCACCCTCCACCTAACCCAGTGCCAGCGGCACTGCAGCATACAGTGAATCCAGTGCCAGTGGCACTGCTGCATGCAGTGAATCCAGTGCCAGTGGCACTGCAGCATGCAGTGAATCCAGAGCCAGTGGCACTGCAGCATGCAGTGAATCCAGTGCCCGCGGCACTGCCGTCTGCAGGGAATCCAGTGCCCGCGGCACTGCACCCTCCAGTGAACCCAGTGCCAGCGGCACTGCAGCATGCAGTAAATCCAGTGCCAGGGGCTTGCAGCTAGCAGTGAATCCAGTGCCAGTGGCACTGGAGTCTGCAGTGAATCCATTGCCCCTGGCACTGCACCCTCTAGTGAACCCAGTGCCAGCGGCACTGCACGCTCTAATGAACCCATTGCCAGCGGCATTGCAGCATGCAGTGAATTCAGTGCCAGTGGCACTGCAGCATGCAGTGAATCCAGTGCCAGTGGCACTGCAGCATGCAGTGAATCCAGTGCCAGTGGCACTGGAGTCTGCAGTGAATCCAGTGCCCGCATCACTGCAGTCTGCAGGGAATCCAGTGCCCGTAGCACTGCACCCTCCAGTGAACCCAGTGCCAGCGGCACTGCAGCATGCAGTGAATCCAGTGCCAGGGGCACTGCAGCATGCAGTGAAGCCAGTGTCAGTGGCACTGCAGCATGCAGTGAATCCAGGGCCAGTCGCACTGCAGCATGCAGTGAACCCAGTGCCAGCGGCACTGCACCCTCCAGTGAACCCAGTGCCAGCGGTACTGCACCCTCCAGTGAACCCAGTGCCCGTGGCACTGCACCCACCTGTGAACCCAGTGCCAGCGGCACTGCAGCATGCAGTGAATCCAGTGCCAGGTGCACTGCAGCTAGCAGTGAACCCAGTACCTGTGGCACTGCAGTCTGCAGGGAATCCTGTGCCCGCGGCACTGCACCCTCCACCTAACCCAGTGCCAGCGGCACTGCAGCATACAGTGAATCCAGTGCCAGGGGCACTGCTGCATGCAGTGAATCCAATGCCAGCGGCACTGCAGCATGCAGTGAATCCAGTGCCAGCGGCACTGCAGCATGCAGTGAATCCAGTGCCAGTGGCTCTGCAGCATGAAGTGAATCCAGTGCCAGTGGCACTGCAGCATGCAGTGAAGCCAGTGCCAGTGGCACTGCAGCATGCAGTGAACTCTGTTCCCGCGGCACTGCACCCTCCAGTGAACACAGTGCCAGCGGCACTGCAGCATACAGTGAATCCAGTGCCAGTGGCACTGCTGCATGCAGTGAATCCAGAGCCAGTGGCACTGCAGCATGCAGTGAATCCAGTGCCCGCGGCACTGCCGTCTGCAGGGAATCCAGTGCCCGCGGCACTGCACCCTCCAGTGAACCCAGTGCCAGCGGCACTGCAGCATGCAGTAAATCCAGTGCCAGGGGCTTGCAGCTAGCAGTGAATCCAGTGCCAGTGGCACTGGAGTCTGCAGTGAATCCATTGCCCCTGGCACTGCACCCTCCAGTGAACCCAGTGCCAGCGGCACTGCACGCTCTAGTGAACCCATTGCCAGCGGCATTGCAGCATGCAGTGAATTCAGTGCCAGTGGCACTGCAGCATGCAGTGAATCCAGTGCCAGTGGCACTGCAGCATGCAGTGAATCCAGTGCCAGTGGCACTGGAGTCTTCAGTGAATCCAGTGCCCGCATCACTGCAGTCTGCAGGGAATCCAGTGCCCGTGGCACTGCACCCTCCAGTGAACCCAGTGCCAGCGGCACTGCACCCTCCAGTGAACCCAGTTTCCACGGCACTGCACCCTCCAGTGAACCCATTGCCAGTGGCACTGCAGCATGCAGTGAAGCCAGTGCCAGTGGCACTGCAGCATGCAGTGAACTCAGTTCCCGCGGCACTGCACCCTCCAGTGAACACAGTGCCAGCGGCACTGCAGCCTGCAGTGAATCCAGTGCCCGCGGCAGTGCACCGTACAGTGAACACAGTGCCTTCGGCACCGCAGCCTCCAGTGCCCCGGTGACCATGGCACTGCAGCCACCGGTACCCCAGTGCCCTCGGCCCATACCCTCCAGCTCTTGAAGCCACTCACCGTGCCTGAAGGCCCTCCCCGTGCCTGAATGCACTCCCGGTGCCTGTAGTTACTCCCATTGCCTGAATGGCATGGGTAATCTCTGAAGCTGCACCCCTGCCTGAGGGCATTCTCTGTGTCTCCTTGAGTTCCCTGTGCATGACGGGGCATCCCTTGGTGAAAGGCACATGTGCTCCCCTTGCCCGAATTGCACAGGAGCTCCCCGTGCCTGAAGACTCACCCCATGCCTGAAGAAGCTCCCAGTGCCTGAAGGCAAGCCCCATGTCTGAAGGCGCTCCCCTTGATTCAAGGGCACAGGGACCCCCTGAAGGCTTGCGCCATGCCTGCCGGTGCACCCCTCCCCTGAGGGTGCCGCGTGCCTGATGGCGAGCCCAGTGCCCGACGTCTCGCCCTGTGCCCGAAGAGCACGGAGGCTCCGCGTGCCTGAAGTCGTGCCCTGTGCACGAAGCCGCTCACTGTACCTGAAGGTGCTCCCAGTGCCCGAAGACAAGCCCCATGGTTGAAGGCGTGCACCGTGCCTGAAAATGTTCCCTGGGCCCGAAGCCGCTCCCTGTTCCTGAAGGCACGCCTCTTGCCTGAAACAGCTCCACGTGCCTGTCCTCAAGCCTCTTGCATGAAGGCGAGCCCCGTGCCGGAAGCCTTGCCCCGTGCGTGAAGCCCCGCCTGGTGCCTGAAGGCACACCCCTCGCCTGAAGTCACGCCCCGTGCCTGAATTGCAAGGGCATGCCCAGTGCCTGAGGGTATGCCCAGCGACTGAAGTCGGTCACCCCCGATGACTGAGTCATGCCCAGCGAACGAAGTCACTCCCAAAGTCACTCCAAGTGACTGAAGTCAAAGTCACTCCCAGTGAAGGAAGTTACTCCCAAAGTCCTTCCAAGCGACAGAAGCCTCTCCTCCCGATGTCACTCCCAGTGACGAAAGTCACTCGCTATGTCACTCCCAAGTGAGGGAAGCCTCTCCCAAAGTCACTCCCCGTGACAGAAGTCACTCCCGATGTCACTCCCAGTGACGCAAGTCACTCCCGAATTCACAACCAGTGACGGAAGTCCCTCTCGAAGTCCCTCTCCCAGTGACGGAAGTCACTCCCGAAGTCATTCCCAGGGACTGAAGACAAAGCCACTCCCAGCTGCTGATCCGGCTGCTGAGGTCACCGTTACTCCCAGTGACGGAAGGAAATGTCACACTCGGTGTCTGAAGTGACTCCTAGTGACTGCAGTCGTCACTCCCACTCCCAGTGCCTGAAGTCTTCACTGCCAGTGCCTGAAGTCGGCACTCGCAGTGCCTGAAGGAATTGCAGGGGAAGGACCGAGAGAGCGAGACGCAGAATTCCAAGCAGCGCCTCCAGGCTCTGTGGTCTCGGCACGGAAACTCCCGGGGAAAGACAGAGACAGAGGGAGACACAGAATCCCATGCAGCCCCCAGGCTCTGTGCTCTCACCACAGAGCCTCCTGGGGAAGGACAGAGAGGGAGGCACAGAATCCCAAGCAGCCCCTCCAGGCTCTGTGCTCGCAGCACAGAGCCTCCAGTTCCTGAAGCCACTCACCATGCCTGAAGGCACTCCCCGTGCCTGAATGCGCTCCCCGTTCCTGAAGGCATTCCCTTTGCCTGAAGGCACAAGCGCTCTCTGAGGGCGCACCCCGTGGGTGACGGCGCACCCCTTGCCTGAGGGCGCCCTGCGCCTGAGGGCGAGCCCAGTGCCTGATGACGCGCCCTGTGCCCGAAGAGCACAGGGGCTCCCCGTGCCTGAAGTCGCACCCCGTGCATGAAGCCGCTCACTGTACCTGGAGGTGCTCCCAGGGCCTGAAGACAAGCTCCATGGTTGAAGGTGCGCCCCGTGCTGGAAAACGCTCCATGTGCCCGAAGGGGCTCCTGTTCCTGAAGGCAGGCCTCTTGCCTGAAACAGCTCCACGTGTCTGTACTAAAGCCCCTTGCCTGCAGGCAAGGCCCGTGCCTGAAGGAAAGCCCTGTGCCTGAAGCCTTGCCCCACGCATGAAGCCCCGCCCAGGGCCTGAAGGCACGCCCCTGGCCTGAAGGCATGCCCCATGCCCGAAGGCTTGCCCCATGCGTGAATTCTCACCCTGTGCCTGAAGTCTAGCCCCCCGCCTGAAGGGCACAGGCACGCTCAGGGCCCGAGGGCATGCCCAGGGACTGAAGTCAGTCACTCCCAATGACCGAAGTCACTCCTAGTGACGGAAGTCCCTCGCAAAGACACACACAGTGACGGAAGTCCCACTCGAAGTCACTCCCACGGACGGAAGTCACTCCCGAAGTCACCCCCAGGGACTGAAGTCACTCCTGACGTCACTCCCAGTGCCTGAAGTCCGCAATCCCAGTTCCTGGAGGAACTGGAGGGGAAGGACAGAGAGAGGGAGACACACAATCCCATGCAGCCTCCAGCTCTGTGCTCCAACCAGAGACCCCTGGGGAAAAACAGACAGGGAGACTCAGAATCCCAAGCAGCCCATCCAGGCTCCAGTGCCAGCCGTACCGGGGCACAGGACGCCCCAGCGACCGCGGGACTGGAGCTTCCGGTGACCCGAGGGACCGCGGCCCTGGAGCCTCCAAGGACCACAGTGTCCACGTCACTGCAGACTCCAATGAACCCAGTGCCCGCGGCACTGCGGCCTCCAGGGAGCCCAGTGCCCGCGGCACTGCACACTCGAGTGAACGCTGTGCCCGCGACACGGCAGTCAGCCGTGAACCAAGCGCCTGAGGCACTGCAGCGTGCAGTGAACCCAGTGCCCTCTGCACTGCAGCCTCCAGTGAACACACTGCCCACGACACTGCAGCTTCCAGTGAAGGCAGTGCCCGATGCACTGCACCCTCCAGTGAACGCAGTGCCTGCGGAAGTTCACCCCCAGTGAACCCATGACCGTTGCACTGCACGCTCCAGCGAACCCAGTGCCCCAGGCACTGCACCCTCCAGTAAACCCAGTGCCCGCGGCACTGCAAATTCGAGTGAACCAAGGGCCCAAGGCACTGCACCGTCCAGTGAACCCATTGCCAGTGGCACTGCAGCATGCAGTGAATCCAGTGCCAGTGGCACTGGAGTCTGCAGTGAACCCAGTGCCCGCGGCACTGCACCCTCCAGTGAACCCAGTGTCCGCGGCACTGCACCCTCCATTGAACCCAGTGCCAGCGGCACTGCAGCATGCAGTGAATCCAGTGCCAGGGGCACTGCAGCTAGCAGTGAATCCAGTGCCAGTGGCACTGGAGTCTGCAGTGAATCCAGTGCCCCTGTCACTGCACCCTCCAGTGAACCCAGTGCCAGCGGCACTGCACGCTCTAGTGAACCCATTGCCAGCGGCACTGCAGCATGCAGTGAATCCATTGCCAGTGGCACTGCAGCATGCAGTGAATCCAGTGCCAGGGGCACTGCAGCATGCAGTGAAGCCAGTGCCAGTGGCACTGCAGCATGCAGCGAACCCAGTGACCGTGGCACTGGAGTCTGCAGTGAATCCAGTGCCCCTGGCACTGCACCCTCCAGTGAACCCAGTGCCAGCGGCACTGCACGCTCTAGTGAACCCATTGCGAGCGGCATTGCAGAATGCAGTGAAATCATTGCCAGCAGCACTGCAGCATGCAGTGAATCCAGTGCCAGGGGCACTGCAGCATGCAGTGAATCCAGTGCCAGGGGCACTGCAGCATGCAGTGAATCCAGTGCCAGTGGCACTGGAGTCTGCAGTGAACCCAGTGCCCGTGGCACTGCAGCCTCCAGTGAACCCAGTGTCCGCGGCACTGCACCCTCCAGTGAACCCAGTGCCAGCGGCACTGCACCCTCCAGTGAATCCAGTGCCAGGGGCACTGCAAAATACAGTGAATCCAGTGCCAGTGGCACTGCTGCATGCAGTGAATCCAGTGCCCGTGGCACTGGAGTCTGCAGTGAACCCTGTGCCCGCGGCACTGCACCTTACAGTGAACCCAGTTTCCACGGCACTGTACCCTCCAGTGAACCCATTGCAAGTGGCACTGCAGCATGCAGTGAAGCCAGTGCCAGTGGCACTGCAGCATGTAGTGAATCCATTGCCAGTGGCACTGCAGGATGCAGTGAAGCCAGTGCCAGTGGCACTGCAGCATGCAGTGAAGCCAGTGCCAGTGGCACTGCAGCATGCAGTGAAGCCAGTGCCAGTGGCACTGCAGCATGCAGTGAAGCCAGTGCCAGTGGCACTGCAGCATGCAGTGAATCTAGTGTCAGTGGCACTGTAGTCTGAAGTGAACCCAGTGCCCGCGGCACTGCACCCTCCTGTGAACCCAGTGCCGGCGGCACTGCACCCTCCAGTGAACCCAGTGTCCGTGGCACTGCACCCACCTGTGAACCCAGTGCCAGCGGCACTGCAGCATGCAGTGAATCGAGTGCCAGGGGCAATGCAGCATGCAGTGAATCCAGTGCCAGTGGCACTGCAGCATGCAGTGAATCTAGTGCCAGTGGCACTGTAGTCTGAAGTGAACCCAGTGCCCGCGGCACTGCACCCTCCTGTGAACCCAGTGCCGGCGGCACTGCACCCTCCAGTGAACCCAGTGTCCGTGGCACTGCACCCACCTGTGAACCCAGTGCCAGCGGCACTGCAGCATGCAGTGAATCCAGTGCCAGGTGCACTGCAGCTAGCAGTGAACCCAGTACCTGTGGCACTGCAGTCTGCAGGGAATCCTGTGCCCGCGGCACTGCACCCTCCACCTAACCCAGTGCCAGCGGCACTGCAGCATACAGTGAATCCAGTGCCAGGGGCACTGCTGCATGCAGTGAATCCAGAGCCAGTGGCACTGCAGCATGCAGTGAATCCAGTGCCCGCGGCACTGCCGTCTGCAGGGAATCCAGTGCCCGCGGCACTGCACCCTCCAGTGAACCCAGTGCCAGCGGCACTGCAGCATGCAGTAAATCCAGTGCCAGGGGCTTGCAGCTAGCAGTGAATCCAGTGCCAGTGGCACTGGAGTCTGCAGTGAATCCATTGCCCCTGGCACTGCACCCTCCAGTGAACCCAGTGCCAGCGGCACTGCACGCTCTAGTGAACCCATTGCCAGCGGCATTGCAGCATGCAGTGAATTCAGTGCCAGCGGCACTGCAGCATGCAGTGAATCCAGTGCCAGTGGCACTGCAGCATGCAGTGAATCCAGTGCCAGTGGCACTGGAGTCTGCAGTGAATCCAGTGCCCGCATCACTGCAGTCTGCAGGGAATCCAGTGCCCGTGGCACTGCACCCTCCAGTGAACCCAGTGCCAGCGGCACTGCACCCTCCAGTGAACCCAGTTTCCACGGCACTGCACCCTCCAGTGAACCCATTGCCAGTGGCACTGCAGCATGCAGTGAAGCCAGTGCCAGTGGCACTGCAGCATGCAGTGAACTCAGTTCCCGCGGCACTGCACCCTCCAGTGAACACAGTGCCAGCGGCACTGCAGCCTGCAGTGAATCCAGTGCCCGCGGCAGTGCACCGTACAGTGAACACAGTGCCTTCGGCACCGCAGCCTCCAGTGCCCCGGTGACCATGGCACTGCAGCCACCGGTACCCCAGTGCCCTCGGCCCATACCCTCCAGCTCTTGAAGCCACTCACCGTGCCTGAAGGCCCTCCCCGTGCCTGAATGCACTCCCGGTGCCTGTAGTTACTCCCATTGCCTGAATGGCATGGGTAATCTCTGAAGCTGCACCCCTGCCTGAGGGCATTCTCTGTGTCTCCTTGAGTTCCCTGTGCATGACGGGGCATCCCTTGGTGAAAGGCACATGTGCTCCCCTTGCCCGAATTGCACAGGAGCTCCCCGTGCCTGAAGACTCACCCCATGCCTGAAGAAGCTCCCAGTGCCTGAAGGCAAGCCCCATGCCTGAAGGCGCTCCCCTTGATTCAAGGGCACAGGGACCCCCTGAAGGCTTGCGCCATGCCTGCCGGTGCACCCCTCCCCTGAGGGTGCCGCGTGCCTGATGGCGAGCCCAGTGCCCGACGTCTCGCCCTGTGCCCGAAGAGCACGGAGGCTCCGCGTGCCTGAAGTCGTGCCCTGTGCACGAAGCCGCTCACTGTACCTGAAGGTGCTCCCAGTGCCCGAAGACAAGCCCCATGGTTGAAGGCGTGCACCGTGCCTGAAAATGTTCCCTGGGCCCGAAGCCGCTCCCTGTTCCTGAAGGCACGCCTCTTGCCTGAAACAGCTCCACGTGCCTGTCCTCAAGCCTCTTGCATGAAGGCGAGCCCCGTGCCGGAAGCCTTGCCCCGTGCGTGAAGCCCCGCCTGGTGCCTGAAGGCACACCCCTCGCCTGAAGTCACGCCCCGTGCCTGAATTGCAAGGGCATGCCCAGTGCCTGAGGGTATGCCCAGCGACTGAAGTCGGTCACCCCCGATGACTGAGTCATGCCCAGCGAACGAAGTCACTCCCAAAGTCACTCCAAGTGACTGAAGTCAAAGTCACTCCCAGTGAAGGAAGTTACTCCCAAAGTCCTTCCAAGCGACAGAAGCCTCTCCTCCCGATGTCACTCCCAGTGACGAAAGTCACTCGCTATGTCACTCCCAAGTGAGGGAAGCCTCTCCCAAAGTCACTCCCCGTGACAGAAGTCACTCCCGATGTCACTCCCAGTGACGCAAGTCACTCCCGAATTCACAACCAGTGACGGAAGTCCCTCTCGAAGTCCCTCTCCCAGTGACGGAAGTCACTCCCGAAGTCATTCCCAGGGACTGAAGACAAAGCCACTCCCAGCTGCTGATCCGGCTGCTGAGGTCACCGTTACTCCCAGTGACGGAAGGAAATGTCACACTCGGTGTCTGAAGTGACTCCTAGTGACTGCAGTCGTCACTCCCACTCCCAGTGCCTGAAGTCTTCACTGCCAGTGCCTGAAGTCGGCACTCGCAGTGCCTGAAGGAATTGCAGGGGAAGGACCGAGAGAGCGAGACGCAGAATTCCAAGCAGCGCCTCCAGGCTCTGTGGTCTCGGCACGGAAACTCCCGGGGAAAGACAGAGACAGAGGGAGACACAGAATCCCATGCAGCCCCCAGGCTCTGTGCTCTCACCACAGAGCCTCCTGGGGAAGGACAGAGAGGGAGGCACAGAATCCCAAGCAGCCCCTCCAGGCTCTGTGCTCGCAGCACAGAGCCTCCAGTTCCTGAAGCCACTCACCATGCCTGAAGGCACTCCCCGTGCCTGAATGCGCTCCCCGTTCCTGAAGGCATTCCCTTTGCCTGAAGGCACAAGCGCTCTCTGAGGGCGCACCCCGTGGGTGACGGCGCACCCCTTGCCTGAGGGCGCCCTGCGCCTGAGGGCGAGCCCAGTGCCTGATGACGCGCCCTGTGCCCGAAGAGCACAGGGGCTCCCCGTGCCTGAAGTCGCACCCCGTGCATGAAGCCGCTCACTGTACCTGGAGGTGCTCCCAGGGCCTGAAGACAAGCTCCATGGTTGAAGGTGCGCCCCGTGCTGGAAAACGCTCCATGTGCCCGAAGGGGCTCCTGTTCCTGAAGGCAGGCCTCTTGCCTGAAACAGCTCCACGTGTCTGTACTAAAGCCCCTTGCCTGCAGGCAAGGCCCGTGCCTGAAGGAAAGCCCTGTGCCTGAAGCCTTGCCCCACGCATGAAGCCCCGCCCAGGGCCTGAAGGCACGCCCCTGGCCTGAAGGCATGCCCCATGCCCGAAGGCTTGCCCCATGCGTGAATTCTCACCCTGTGCCTGAAGTCTAGCCCCCCGCCTGAAGGGCACAGGCACGCTCAGGGCCCGAGGGCATGCCCAGGGACTGAAGTCAGTCACTCCCAATGACCGAAGTCACTCCTAGTGACGGAAGTCCCTCGCAAAGACACACACAGTGACGGAAGTCCCACTCGAAGTCACTCCCACGGACGGAAGTCACTCCCGAAGTCACCCCCAGGGACTGAAGTCACTCCTGACGTCACTCCCAGTGCCTGAAGTCCGCAATCCCAGTTCCTGGAGGAACTGGAGGGGAAGGACAGAGAGAGGGAGACACACAATCCCATGCAGCCTCCAGCTCTGTGCTCCAACCAGAGACCCCTGGGGAAAAACAGACAGGGAGACTCAGAATCCCAAGCAGCCCATCCAGGCTCCAGTGCCAGCCGTACCGGGGCACAGGACGCCCCAGCGACCGCGGGACTGGAGCTTCCGGTGACCCGAGGGACCGCGGCCCTGGAGCCTCCAAGGACCACAGTGTCCACGTCACTGCAGACTCCAATGAACCCAGTGCCCGCGGCACTGCGGCCTCCAGGGAGCCCAGTGCCCGCGGCACTGCACACTCGAGTGAACGCTGTGCCCGCGACACGGCAGTCAGCCGTGAACCAAGCGCCTGAGGCACTGCAGCGTGCAGTGAACCCAGTGCCCTCTGCACTGCAGCCTCCAGTGAACACACTGCCCACGACACTGCAGCTTCCAGTGAAGGCAGTGCCCGATGCACTGCACCCTCCAGTGAACGCAGTGCCTGCGGAAGTTCACCCCCAGTGAACCCATGACCGTTGCACTGCACGCTCCAGCGAACCCAGTGCCCCAGGCACTGCACCCTCCAGTAAACCCAGTGCCCGCGGCACTGCAAATTCGAGTGAACCCAGGGCCCAAGGCACTGCACCGTCCAGTGAACCCATTGCCAGTGGCACTGCAGCATGCAGTGAATCCAGTGCCAGTGGCGCTGGAGTCTGCAGTGAACCCAGTGCCCGCGGCACTGCACCCTCCAGTGAACCCAGTGTCCGCGGCACTGCACCCTCCATTGAACCCAGTGCCAGCGGCACTGCAGCATGCAGTGAATCCAGTGCCAGGGGCACTGCAGCTAGCAGTGAATCCAGTGCCAGTGGCACTGGAGTCTGCAGTGAATCCAGTGCCCCTGTCACTGCACCCTCCAGTGAACCCAGTGCCAGCGGCACTGCACGCTCTAGTGAACCCATTGCCAGCGGCACTGCAGCATGCAGTGAATCCATTGCCAGTGGCACTGCAGCATGCAGTGAATCCAGTGCCAGGGGCACTGCAGCATGCAGTGAAGCCAGTGCCAGTGGCACTGCAGCATGCAGCGAACCCAGTGACCGTGGCACTGGAGTCTGCAGTGAATCCAGTGCCCCTGGCACTGCACCCTCCAGTGAACCCAGTGCCAGCGGCACTGCACGCTCTAGTGAACCCATTGCGAGCGGCATTGCAGAATGCAGTGAAATCATTGCCAGCAGCACTGCAGCATGCAGTGAATCCAGTGCCAGGGGCACTGCAGCATGCAGTGAATCCAGTGCCAGGGGCACTGCAGCATGCAGTGAATCCAGTGCCAGTGGCACTGGAGTCTGCAGTGAACCCAGTGCCCGTGGCACTGCAGCCTCCAGTGAACCCAGTGTCCGCGGCACTGCACCCTCCAGTGAACCCAGTGCCAGCGGCACTGCACCCTCCAGTGAATCCAGTGCCAGGGGCACTGCAGCATACAGTGAATCCAGTGCCAGTGGCACTGCTGCATGCAGTGAATCCAGTGCCAGTGGCACTGGAGTCTGCAGTGAACCCTGTGCCCGCGGCACTGCACCTTACAGTGAACCCAGTTTCCACGGCACTGTACCCTCCAGTGAACCCATTGCAAGTGGCACTGCAGCATGCAGTGAAGCCAGTGCCAGTGGCACTGCAGCATGTAGTGAATCCATTGCCAGTGGCACTGCAGGATGCAGTGAAGCCAGTGCCAGTGGCACTGCAGCATGCAGTGAAGCCAGTGCCAGTGGCACTGCAGCATGCAGTGAAGCCAGTGCCAGTGGCACTGCAGCATGCAGTGAAGCCAGTGCCAGTGGCACTGCAGCATGCAGTGAATCTAGTGCCAGTGGCACTGTAGTCTGAAGTGAACCCAGTGCCCGCGGCACTGCACCCTCCTGTGAACCCAGTGCCGGCGGCACTGCACCCTCCAGTGAACCCAGTGTCCGTGGCACTGCACCCACCTGTGAACCCAGTGCCAGCGGCACTGCAGCATGCAGTGAATCCAGTGCCAGGGGCAATGCAGCATGCAGTGAATCCAGTGCCAGTGGCACTGCAGCATGCAGTGAATCTAGTGCCAGTGGCACTGTAGTCTGAAGTGAACCCAGTGCCCGCGGCACTGCACCCTCCTGTGAACCCAGTGCCGGCGGCACTGCACCCTCCAGTGAACCCAGTGTCCGTGGCACTGCACCAACCTGTGAACCCAGTGCCAGCGGCACTGCAGCATGCAGTGAATCCAGTGCCAGGTGCACTGCAGCTAGCAGTGAACCCAGTACCTGTGGCACTGCAGTCTGCAGGGAATCCTGTGCCCGCGGCACTGCACCCTCCACCTAACCCAGTGCCAGCGGCACTGCAGCATACAGTGAATCCAGTGCCAGTGGCACTGCTGCATGCAGTGAATCCAATGCCAGCGGCACTGCAGCATGCAGTGAATCCAGTGCCAGCGGCACTGCAGCATGCAGTGAATCCAGTGCCAGTGGCTCTGCAGCATGAAGTGAATCCAGTGCCAGTGGCACTGCAGCATGCAGTGAATCCAGAGCCAGTGGCACTGCAGCATGCAGTGAATCCAGTGCCCGCGGCACTGCCGTCTGCAGGGAATCCAGTGCCCGCGGCACTGCACCCTCCAGTGAACCCAGTGCCAGCGGCACTGCAGCATGCAGTAAATCCAGTGCCAGGGGCTTGCAGCTAGCAGTGAATCCAGTGCCAGTGGCACTGGAGTCTGCAGTGAATCCATTGCCCCTGGCACTGCACCCTCCAGTGAACCCAGTGCCAGCGGCACTGCACGCTCTAGTGAACCCATTGCCAGCGGCATTGCAGCATGCAGTGAATTCAGTGCCAGCGGCACTGCAGCATGCAGTGAATCCAGTGCCAGTGGCACTGCAGCATGCAGTGAATCCAGTGCCAGTGGCACTGGAGTCTGCAGTGAATCCAGTGCCCGCATCACTGCAGTCTGCAGGGAATCCAGTGCCCGTGGCACTGCACCCTCCAGTGAACCCAGTGCCAGCGGCACTGCACCCTCCAGTGAACCCAGTTTCCACGGCACTGCACCCTCCAGTGAACCCATTGCCAGTGGCACTGCAGCATGCAGTGAAGCCAGTGCCAGTGGCACTGCAGCATGCAGTGAACTCAGTTCCCGCGGCACTGCACCCTCCAGTGAACACAGTGCCAGCGGCACTGCAGCCTGCAGTGAATCCAGTGCCCGCGGCAGTGCACCGTACAGTGAACACAGTGCCTTCGGCACCGCAGCCTCCAGTGCCCCGGTGACCATGGCACTGCAGCCACCGGTACCCCAGTGCCCTCGGCCCATACCCTCCAGCTCTTGAAGCCACTCACCGTGCCTGAAGGCCCTCCCCGTGCCTGAATGCACTCCCGGTGCCTGTAGTTACTCCCATTGCCTGAATGGCATGGGTAATCTCTGAAGCTGCACCCCTGCCTGAGGGCATTCTCTGTGTCTCCTTGAGTTCCCTGTGCATGACGGGGCATCCCTTGGTGAAAGGCACATGTGCTCCCCTTGCCCGAATTGCACAGGAGCTCCCCGTGCCTGAAGACTCACCCCATGCCTGAAGAAGCTCCCAGTGCCTGAAGGCAAGCCCCATGCCTGAAGGCGCTCCCCTTGATTCAAGGGCACAGGGACCCCCTGAAGGCTTGCGCCATGCCTGCCGGTGCACCCCTCCCCTGAGGGTGCCGCGTGCCTGATGGCGAGCCCAGTGCCCGACGTCTCGCCCTGTGCCCGAAGAGCACGGAGGCTCCGCGTGCCTGAAGTCGTGCCCTGTGCACGAAGCCGCTCACTGTACCTGAAGGTGCTCCCAGTGCCCGAAGACAAGCCCCATGGTTGAAGGCGTGCACCGTGCCTGAAAATGTTCCCTGGGCCCGAAGCCGCTCCCTGTTCCTGAAGGCACGCCTCTTGCCTGAAACAGCTCCACGTGCCTGTCCTCAAGCCTCTTGCATGAAGGCGAGCCCCGTGCCGGAAGCCTTGCCCCGTGCGTGAAGCCCCGCCTGGTGCCTGAAGGCACACCCCTCGCCTGAAGTCACGCCCCGTGCCTGAATTGCAAGGGCATGCCCAGTGCCTGAGGGTATGCCCAGCGACTGAAGTCGGTCACCCCCGATGACTGAGTCATGCCCAGCGAACGAAGTCACTCCCAAAGTCACTCCAAGTGACTGAAGTCAAAGTCACTCCCAGTGAAGGAAGTTACTCCCAAAGTCCTTCCAAGCGACAGAAGCCTCTCCTCCCGATGTCACTCCCAGTGACGAAAGTCACTCGCTATGTCACTCCCAAGTGAGGGAAGCCTCTCCCAAAGTCACTCCCCGTGACAGAAGTCACTCCCGATGTCACTCCCAGTGACGCAAGTCACTCCCGAATTCACAACCAGTGACGGAAGTCCCTCTCGAAGTCCCTCTCCCAGTGACGGAAGTCACTCCCGAAGTCATTCCCAGGGACTGAAGACAAAGCCACTCCCAGCTGCTGATCCGGCTGCTGAGGTCACCGTTACTCCCAGTGACGGAAGGAAATGTCACACTCGGTGTCTGAAGTGACTCCTAGTGACTGCAGTCGTCACTCCCACTCCCAGTGCCTGAAGTCTTCACTGCCAGTGCCTGAAGTCGGCACTCGCAGTGCCTGAAGGAATTGCAGGGGAAGGACCGAGAGAGCGAGACGCAGAATTCCAAGCAGCGCCTCCAGGCTCTGTGGTCTCGGCACGGAAACTCCCGGGGAAAGACAGAGACAGAGGGAGACACAGAATCCCATGCAGCCCCCAGGCTCTGTGCTCTCACCACAGAGCCTCCTGGGGAAGGACAGAGAGGGAGGCACAGAATCCCAAGCAGCCCCTCCAGGCTCTGTGCTCGCAGCACAGAGCCTCCAGTTCCTGAAGCCACTCACCATGCCTGAAGGCACTCCCCGTGCCTGAATGCGCTCCCCGTTCCTGAAGGCATTCCCTTTGCCTGAAGGCGCAAGCGCTCTCTGAGGGCGCACCCCGTGGGTGACGGCGCACCCCTTGCCTGAGGGCGCCCTGCGCCTGAGGGCGAGCCCAGTGCCTGATGACGCGCCCTGTGCCCGAAGAGCACAGGGGCTCCCCGTGCCTGAAGTCGCACCCCGTGCATGAAGCCGCTCACTGTACCTGGAGGTGCTCCCAGGGCCTGAAGACAAGCTCCATGGTTGAAGGTGCGCCCCGTGCTGGAAAACGCTCCATGTGCCCGAAGGGGCTCCTGTTCCTGAAGGCAGGCCTCTTGCCTGAAACAGCTCCACGTGTCTGTACTAAAGCCCCTTGCCTGCAGGCAAGGCCCGTGCCTGAAGGAAAGCCCTGTGCCTGAAGCCTTGCCCCACGCATGAAGCCCCGCCCAGGGCCTGAAGGCACGCCCCTGGCCTGAAGGCATGCCCCATGCCCGAAGGCTTGCCCCATGCGTGAATTCTCACCCTGTGCCTGAAGTCTAGCCCCCCGCCTGAAGGGCACAGGCACGCTCAGGGCCCGAGGGCATGCCCAGGGACTGAAGTCAGTCACTCCCAATGACCGAAGTCACTCCTAGTGACGGAAGTCCCTCGCAAAGACACACACAGTGACGGAAGTCCCACTCGAAGTCACTCCCACGGACGGAAGTCACTCCCGAAGTCACCCCCAGGGACTGAAGTCACTCCTGACGTCACTCCCAGTGCCTGAAGTCCGCAATCCCAGTTCCTGGAGGAACTGGAGGGGAAGGACAGAGAGAGGGAGACACACAATCCCATGCAGCCTCCAGCTCTGTGCTCCAACCAGAGACCCCTGGGGAAAAACAGACAGGGAGACTCAGAATCCCAAGCAGCCCATCCAGGCTCCAGTGCCAGCCGTACCGGGGCACAGGACGCCCCAGCGACCGCGGGACTGGAGCTTCCGGTGACCCGAGGGACCGCGGCCCTGGAGCCTCCAAGGACCACAGTGTCCACGTCACTGCAGACTCCAATGAACCCAGTGCCCGCGGCACTGCGGCCTCCAGGGAGCCCAGTGCCCGCGGCACTGCACACTCGAGTGAACGCTGTGCCCGCGACACGGCAGTCAGCTGTGAACCAAGCGCCTGAGGCACTGCAGCGTGCAGTGAACCCAGTGCCCTCTGCACTGCAGCCTCCAGTGAACACACTGCCCACGACACTGCAGCTTCCAGTGAAGGCAGTGCCCGATGCACTGCACCCTCCAGTGAACGCAGTGCCTGCGGAAGTTCACCCCCAGTGAACCCATGACCGTTGCACTGCACGCTCCAGCGAACCCAGTGCCCCAGGCACTGCACCCTCCAGTAAACCCAGTGCCCGCGGCACTGCAAATTCGAGTGAACCCAGGGCCCAAGGCACTGCACCGTCCAGTGAACCCATTGCCAGTGGCACTGCAGCATGCAGTGAATCCAGTGCCAGTGGCGCTGGAGTCTGCAGTGAACCCAGTGCCCGCGGCACTGCACCCTCCAGTGAACCCAGTGTCCGCGGCACTGCACCCTCCATTGAACCCAGTGCCAGCGGCACTGCAGCATGCAGTGAATCCAGTGCCAGGGGCACTGCAGCTAGCAGTGAATCCAGTGCCAGTGGCACTGGAGTCTGCAGTGAATCCAGTGCCCCTGTCACTGCACCCTCCAGTGAACCCAGTGCCAGCGGCACTGCACGCTCTAGTGAACCCATTGCCAGCGGCACTGCAGCATGCAGTGAATCCATTGCCAGTGGCACTGCAGCATGCAGTGAATCCAGTGCCAGGGGCACTGCAGCATGCAGTGAAGCCAGTGCCAGTGGCACTGCAGCATGCAGCGAACCCAGTGACCGTGGCACTGGAGTCTGCAGTGAATCCAGTGCCCCTGGCACTGCACCCTCCAGTGAACCCAGTGCCAGCGGCACTGCACGCTCTAGTGAACCCATTGCGAGCGGCATTGCAGAATGCAGTGAAATCATTGCCAGCAGCACTGCAGCATGCAGTGAATCCAGTGCCAGGGGCACTGCAGCATGCAGTGAATCCAGTGCCAGGGGCACTGCAGCATGCAGTGAATCCAGTGCCAGTGGCACTGGAGTCTGCAGTGAACCCAGTGCCCGTGGCACTGCAGCCTCCAGTGAACCCAGTGTCCGCGGCACTGCACCCTCCAGTGAACCCAGTGCCAGCGGCACTGCACCCTCCAGTGAATCCAGTGCCAGGGGCACTGCAGCATACAGTGAATCCAGTGCCAGTGGCACTGCTGCATGCAGTGAATCCAGTGCCAGTGGCACTGGAGTCTGCAGTGAACCCTGTGCCCGCGGCACTGCACCTTACAGTGAACCCAGTTTCCACGGCACTGTACCCTCCAGTGAACCCATTGCAAGTGGCACTGCAGCATGCAGTGAAGCCAGTGCCAGTGGCACTGCAGCATGTAGTGAATCCATTGCCAGTGGCACTGCAGGATGCAGTGAAGCCAGTGCCAGTGGCACTGCAGCATGCAGTGAAGCCAGTGCCAGTGGCACTGCAGCATGCACTGAAGCCAGTGCCAGTGGCACTGCAGCATGCAGTGAAGCCAGTGCCAGTGGCACTGCAGCATGCAGTGAATCTAGTGCCAGTGGCACTGTAGTCTGAAGTGAACCCAGTGCCCGCGGCACTGCACCCTCCTGTGAACCCAGTGCCGGCGGCACTGCACCCTCCAGTGAACCCAGTGTCCGTGGCACTGCACCCACCTGTGAACCCAGTGCCAGCGGCACTGCAGCATGCAGTGAATCCAGTGCCAGGGGCAATGCAGCATGCAGTGAATCCAGTGCCAGTGGCACTGCAGCATGCAGTGAATCTAGTGCCAGTGGCACTGTAGTCTGAAGTGAACCCAGTGCCCGCGGCACTGCACCCTCCTGTGAACCCAGTGCCGGCGGCACTGCACCCTCCAGTGAACCCAGTGTCCGTGGCACTGCACCCACCTGTGAACCCAGTGCCAGCGGCACTGCAGCATGCAGTGAATCCAGTGCCAGGTGCACTGCAGCTAGCAGTGAACCCAGTACCTGTGGCACTGCAGTCTGCAGGGAATCCTGTGCCCGCGGCACTGCACCCTCCACCTAACCCAGTGCCAGCGGCACTGCAGCATACAGTGAATCCAGTGCCAGTGGCACTGCTGCATGCAGTGAATCCAATGCCAGCGGCACTGCAGCATGCAGTGAATCCAGTGCCAGCGGCACTGCAGCATGCAGTGAATCCAGTGCCAGTGGCTCTGCAGCATGAAGTGAATCCAGTGCCAGTGGCACTGCAGCATGCAGTGAATCCAGAGCCAGTGGCACTGCAGCATGCAGTGAATCCAGTGCCCGCGGCACTGCCGTCTGCAGGGAATCCAGTGCCCGCGGCACTGCACCCTCCAGTGAACCCAGTGCCAGCGGCACTGCAGCATGCAATAAATCCAGTGCCAGGGGCTTGCAGCTAGCAGTGAATCCAGTGCCAGTGGCACTGGAGTCTGCAGTGAATCCATTGCCCCTGGCACTGCACCCTCCAGTGAACCCAGTGCCAGCGGCACTGCACGCTCTAGTGAACCCATTGCCAGCGGCATTGCAGCATGCAGTGAATTCAGTGCCAGCGGCACTGCAGCATGCAGTGAATCCAGTGCCAGTGGCACTGCAGCATGCAGTGAATCCAGCGCCAGTGGCACTGGAGTCTGCAGTGAATCCAGTGCCCGCATCACTGCAGTCTGCAGGGAATCCAGTGCCCGTGGCACTGCACCCTCCAGTGAACCCAGTGCCAGCGGCACTGCACCCTCCAGTGAACCCAGTTTCCACGGCACTGCACCCTCCAGTGAACCCATTGCCAGTGGCACTGCAGCATGCAGTGAAGCCAGTGCCAGTGGCACTGCAGCATGCAGTGAACTCAGTTCCCGCGGCACTGCACCCTCCAGTGAACACAGTGCCAGCGGCACTGCAGCCTGCAGTGAATCCAGTGCCCGCGGCAGTGCACCGTACAGTGAACACAGTGCCTTCGGCACCGCAGCCTCCAGTGCCCCGGTGACCATGGCACTGCAGCCACCGGTACCCCAGTGCCCTCGGCCCATACCCTCCAGCTCTTGAAGCCACTCACCGTGCCTGAAGGCCCTCCCCGTGCCTGAATGCACTCCCGGTGCCTGTAGTTACTCCCATTGCCTGAATGGCATGGGTAATCTCTGAAGCTGCACCCCTGCCTGAGGGCATTCTCTGTGTCTCCTTGAGTTCCCTGTGCATGACGGGGCATCCCTTGGTGAAAGGCACATGTGCTCCCCTTGCCCGAATTGCACAGGAGCTCCCCGTGCCTGAAGACTCACCCCATGCCTGAAGAAGCTCCCAGTGCCTGAAGGCAAGCCCCATGTCTGAAGGCGCTCCCCTTGATTCAAGGGCACAGGGACCCCCTGAAGGCTTGCGCCATGCCTGCCGGTGCACCCCTCCCCTGAGGGTGCCGCGTGCCTGATGGCGAGCCCAGTGCCCGACGTCTCGCCCTGTGCCCGAAGAGCACGGAGGCTCCGCGTGCCTGAAGTCGTGCCCTGTGCACGAAGCCGCTCACTGTACCTGAAGGTGCTCCCAGTGCCCGAAGACAAGCCCCATGGTTGAAGGCGTGCACCGTGCCTGAAAATGTTCCCTGGGCCCGAAGCCGCTCCCTGTTCCTGAAGGCACGCCTCTTGCCTGAAACAGCTCCACGTGCCTGTCCTCAAGCCTCTTGCATGAAGGCGAGCCCCGTGCCGGAAGCCTTGCCCCGTGCGTGAAGCCCCGCCTGGTGCCTGAAGGCACACCCCTCGCCTGAAGTCACGCCCCGTGCCTGAATTGCAAGGGCATGCCCAGTGCCTGAGGGTATGCCCAGCGACTGAAGTCGGTCACCCCCGATGACTGAGTCATGCCCAGCGAACGAAGTCACTCCCAAAGTCACTCCAAGTGACTGAAGTCAAAGTCACTCCCAGTGAAGGAAGTTACTCCCAAAGTCCTTCCAAGCGACAGAAGCCTCTCCTCCCGATGTCACTCCCAGTGACGAAAGTCACTCGCTATGTCACTCCCAAGTGAGGGAAGCCTCTCCCAAAGTCACTCCCCGTGACAGAAGTCACTCCCGATGTCACTCCCAGTGACGCAAGTCACTCCCGAATTCACAACCAGTGACGGAAGTCCCTCTCGAAGTCCCTCTCCCAGTGACGGAAGTCACTCCCGAAGTCATTCCCAGGGACTGAAGACAAAGCCACTCCCAGCTGCTGATCCGGCTGCTGAGGTCACCGTTACTCCCAGTGACGGAAGGAAATGTCACACTCGGTGTCTGAAGTGACTCCTAGTGACTGCAGTCGTCACTCCCACTCCCAGTGCCTGAAGTCTTCACTGCCAGTGCCTGAAGTCGGCACTCGCAGTGCCTGAAGGAATTGCAGGGGAAGGACCGAGAGAGCGAGACGCAGAATTCCAAGCAGCGCCTCCAGGCTCTGTGGTCTCGGCACGGAAACTCCCGGGGAAAGACAGAGACAGAGGGAGACACAGAATCCCATGCAGCCCCCAGGCTCTGTGCTCTCACCACAGAGCCTCCTGGGGAAGGACAGAGAGGGAGGCACAGAATCCCAAGCAGCCCCTCCAGGCTCTGTGCTCGCAGCACAGAGCCTCCAGTTCCTGAAGCCACTCACCATGCCTGAAGGCACTCCCCGTGCCTGAATGCGCTCCCCGTTCCTGAAGGCATTCCCTTTGCCTGAAGGCACAAGCGCTCTCTGAGGGCGCACCCCGTGGGTGACGGCGCACCCCTTGCCTGAGGGCGCCCTGCGCCTGAGGGCGAGCCCAGTGCCTGATGACGCGCCCTGTGCCCGAAGAGCACAGGGGCTCCCCGTGCCTGAAGTCGCACCCCGTGCATGAAGCCGCTCACTGTACCTGGAGGTGCTCCCAGGGCCTGAAGACAAGCTCCATGGTTGAAGGTGCGCCCCGTGCTGGAAAACGCTCCATGTGCCCGAAGGGGCTCCTGTTCCTGAAGGCAGGCCTCTTGCCTGAAACAGCTCCACGTGTCTGTACTAAAGCCCCTTGCCTGCAGGCAAGGCCCGTGCCTGAAGGAAAGCCCTGTGCCTGAAGCCTTGCCCCACGCATGAAGCCCCGCCCAGGGCCTGAAGGCACGCCCCTGGCCTGAAGGCATGCCCCATGCCCGAAGGCTTGCCCCATGCGTGAATTCTCACCCTGTGCCTGAAGTCTAGCCCCCCGCCTGAAGGGCACAGGCACGCTCAGGGCCCGAGGGCATGCCCAGGGACTGAAGTCAGTCACTCCCAATGACCGAAGTCACTCCTAGTGACGGAAGTCCCTCGCAAAGACACACACAGTGACGGAAGTCCCACTCGAAGTCACTCCCACGGACGGAAGTCACTCCCGAAGTCACCCCCAGGGACTGAAGTCACTCCTGACGTCACTCCCAGTGCCTGAAGTCCGCAATCCCAGTTCCTGGAGGAACTGGAGGGGAAGGACAGAGAGAGGGAGACACACAATCCCATGCAGCCTCCAGCTCTGTGCTCCAACCAGAGACCCCTGGGGAAAAACAGACAGGGAGACTCAGAATCCCAAGCAGCCCATCCAGGCTCCAGTGCCAGCCGTACCGGGGCACAGGACGCCCCAGCGACCGCGGGACTGGAGCTTCCGGTGACCCGAGGGACCGCGGCCCTGGAGCCTCCAAGGACCACAGTGTCCACGTCACTGCAGACTCCAATGAACCCAGTGCCCGCGGCACTGCGGCCTCCAGGGAGCCCAGTGCCCGCGGCACTGCACACTCGAGTGAACGCTGTGCCCGCGACACGGCAGTCAGCCGTGAACCAAGCGCCTGAGGCACTGCAGCGTGCAGTGAACCCAGTGCCCTCTGCACTGCAGCCTCCAGTGAACACACTGCCCACGACACTGCAGCTTCCAGTGAAGGCAGTGCCCGATGCACTGCACCCTCCAGTGAACGCAGTGCCTGCGGAAGTTCACCCCCAGTGAACCCATGACCGTTGCACTGCACGCTCCAGCGAACCCAGTGCCCCAGGCACTGCACCCTCCAGTAAACCCAGTGCCCGCGGCACTGCAAATTCGAGTGAACCCAGGGCCCAAGGCACTGCACCGTCCAGTGAACCCATTGCCAGTGGCACTGCAGCATGCAGTGAATCCAGTGCCAGTGGCACTGGAGTCTGCAGTGAACCCAGTGCCCGCGGCACTGCACCCTCCAGTGAACCCAGTGTCCGCGGCACTGCACCCTCCATTGAACCCAGTGCCAGCGGCACTGCAGCATGCAGTGAATCCAGTGCCAGGGGCACTGCAGCTAGCAGTGAATCCAGTGCCAGTGGCACTGGAGTCTGCAGTGAATCCAGTGCCCCTGTCACTGCACCCTCCAGTGAACCCAGTGCCAGCGGCACTGCACGCTCTAGTGAACCCATTGCCAGCGGCACTGCAGCATGCAGTGAATCCATTGCCAGTGGCACTGCAGCATGCAGTGAATCCAGTGCCAGGGGCACTGCAGCATGCAGTGAAGCCAGTGCCAGTGGCACTGCAGCATGCAGCGAACCCAGTGACCGTGGCACTGGAGTCTGCAGTGAATCCAGTGCCCCTGGCACTGCACCCTCCAGTGAACCCAGTGCCAGCGGCACTGCACGCTCTAGTGAACCCATTGCGAGCGGCATTGCAGAATGCAGTGAAATCATTGCCAGCAGCACTGCAGCATGCAGTGAATCCAGTGCCAGGGGCACTGCAGCATGCAGTGAATCCAGTGCCAGGGGCACTGCAGCATGCAGTGAATCCAGTGCCAGTGGCACTGGAGTCTGCAGTGAACCCAGTGCCCGCGGCACTGCAGCCTCCAGTGAACCCAGTGTCCGCGGCACTGCACCCTCCAGTGAACCCAGTGCCAGCGGCACTGCACCCTCCAGTGAATCCAGTGCCAGGGGCACTGCAGCATACAGTGAATCCAGTGCCAGTGGCACTGCTGCATGCAGTGAATCCAGTGCCAGTGGCACTGGAGTCTGCAGTGAACCCTGTGCCCGCGGCACTGCACCTTACAGTGAACCCAGTTTCCACGGCACTGTACCCTCCAGTGAACCCATTGCAAGTGGCACTGCAGCATGCAGTGAAGCCAGTGCCAGTGGCACTGCAGCATGTAGTGAATCCATTGCCAGTGGCACTGCAGGATGCAGTGAAGCCAGTGCCAGTGGCACTGCAGCATGCAGTGAAGCCAGTGCCAGTGGCACTGCAGCATGCAGTGAAGCCAGTGCCAGTGGCACTGCAGCATGCAGTGAAGCCAGTGCCAGTGGCACTGCAGCATGCAGTGAATCTAGTGCCAGTGGCACTGTAGTCTGAAGTGAACCCAGTGCCCGCGGCACTGCACCCTCCTGTGAACCCAGTGCCGGCGGCACTGCACCCTCCAGTGAACCCAGTGTCCGTGGCACTGCACCCACCTGTGAACCCAGTGCCAGCGGCACTGCAGCATGCAGTGAATCCAGTGCCAGGGGCAATGCAGCATGCAGTGAATCCAGTGCCAGTGGCACTGCAGCATGCAGTGAATCTAGTGCCAGTGGCACTGTAGTCTGAAGTGAACCCAGTGCCCGCGGCACTGCACCCTCCTGTGAACCCAGTGCCGGCGGCACTGCACCCTCCAGTGAACCCAGTGTCCGTGGCACTGCACCCACCTGTGAACCCGGTGCCAGCGGCACTGCAGCATGCAGTGAATCCAGTGCCAGGTGCACTGCAGCTAGCAGTGAACCCAGTACCTGTGGCACTGCAGTCTGCAGGGAATCCTGTGCCCGCGGCACTGCACCCTCCACCTAACCCAGTGCCAGCGGCACTGCAGCATACAGTGAATCCAGTGCCAGTGGCACTGCTGCATGCAGTGAATCCAATGCCAGCGGCACTGCAGCATGCAGTGAATCCAGTGCCAGCGGCACTGCAGCATGCAGTGAATCCAGTGCCAGTGGCTCTGCAGCATGAAGTGAATCCAGTGCCAGTGGCACTGCAGCATGCAGTGAATCCAGAGCCAGTGGCACTGCAGCATGCAGTGAATCCAGTGCCCGCGGCACTGCCGTCTGCAGGGAATCCAGTGCCCGCGGCACTGCACCCTCCAGTGAACCCAGTGCCAGCGGCACTGCAGCATGCAGTAAATCCAGTGCCAGGGGCTTGCAGCTAGCAGTGAATCCAGTGCCAGTGGCACTGGAGTCTGCAGTGAATCCATTGCCCCTGGCACTGCACCCTCCAGTGAACCCAGTGCCAGCGGCACTGCACGCTCTAGTGAACCCATTGCCAGCGGCATTGCAGCATGCAGTGAATTCAGTGCCAGTGGCACTGCAGCATGCAGTGAATCCAGTGCCAGTGGCACTGCAGCATGCAGTGAATCCAGTGCCAGTGGCACTGGAGTCTGCAGTGAATCCAGTGCCCGCATCACTGCAGTCTGCAGGGAATCCAGTGCCCGTGGCACTGCACCCTCCAGTGAACCCAGTGCCAGCGGCACTGCACCCTCCAGTGAACCCAGTTTCCACGGCACTGCACCCTCCAGTGAACCCATTGCCAGTGGCACTGCAGCATGCAGTGAAGCCAGTGCCAGTGGCACTGCAGCATGCAGTGAACTCAGTTCCCGCGGCACTGCACCCTCCAGTGAACACAGTGCCAGCGGCACTGCAGCCTGCAGTGAATCCAGTGCCCGCGGCAGTGCACCGTACAGTGAACACAGTGCCTTCGGCACCGCAGCCTCCAGTGCCCCGGTGACCATGGCACTGCAGCCACCGGTACCCCAGTGCCCTCGGCCCATACCCTCCAGCTCTTGAAGCCACTCACCGTGCCTGAAGGCCCTCCCCGTGCCTGAATGCACTCCCGGTGCCTGTAGTTACTCCCATTGCCTGAATGGCATGGGTAATCTCTGAAGCTGCACCCCTGCCTGAGGGCATTCTCTGTGTCTCCTTGAGTTCCCTGTGCATGACGGGGCATCCCTTGGTGAAAGGCACATGTGCTCCCCTTGCCCGAATTGCACAGGAGCTCCCCGTGCCTGAAGACTCACCCCATGCCTGAAGAAGCTCCCAGTGCCTGAAGGCAAGCCCCATGCCTGAAGGCGCTCCCCTTGATTCAAGGGCACAGGGACCCCCTGAAGGCTTGCGCCATGCCTGCCGGTGCACCCCTCCCCTGAGGGTGCCGCGTGCCTGATGGCGAGCCCAGTGCCCGACGTCTCGCCCTGTGCCCGAAGAGCACGGAGGCTCCGCGTGCCTGAAGTCGTGCCCTGTGCACGAAGCCGCTCACTGTACCTGAAGGTGCTCCCAGTGCCCGAAGACAAGCCCCATGGTTGAAGGCGTGCACCGTGCCTGAAAATGTTCCCTGGGCCCGAAGCCGCTCCCTGTTCCTGAAGGCACGCCTCTTGCCTGAAACAGCTCCACGTGCCTGTCCTCAAGCCTCTTGCATGAAGGCGAGCCCCGTGCCGGAAGCCTTGCCCCGTGCGTGAAGCCCCGCCTGGTGCCTGAAGGCACACCCCTCGCCTGAAGTCACGCCCCGTGCCTGAATTGCAAGGGCATGCCCAGTGCCTGAGGGTATGCCCAGCGACTGAAGTCGGTCACCCCCGATGACTGAGTCATGCCCAGCGAACGAAGTCACTCCCAAAGTCACTCCAAGTGACTGAAGTCAAAGTCACTCCCAGTGAAGGAAGTTACTCCCAAAGTCCTTCCAAGCGACAGAAGCCTCTCCTCCCGATGTCACTCCCAGTGACGAAAGTCACTCGCTATGTCACTCCCAAGTGAGGGAAGCCTCTCCCAAAGTCACTCCCCGTGACAGAAGTCACTCCCGATGTCACTCCCAGTGACGCAAGTCACTCCCGAATTCACAACCAGTGACGGAAGTCCCTCTCGAAGTCCCTCTCCCAGTGACGGAAGTCACTCCCGAAGTCATTCCCAGGGACTGAAGACAAAGCCACTCCCAGCTGCTGATCCGGCTGCTGAGGTCACCGTTACTCCCAGTGACGGAAGGAAATGTCACACTCGGTGTCTGAAGTGACTCCTAGTGACTGCAGTCGTCACTCCCACTCCCAGTGCCTGAAGTCTTCACTGCCAGTGCCTGAAGTCGGCACTCGCAGTGCCTGAAGGAATTGCAGGGGAAGGACCGAGAGAGCGAGACGCAGAATTCCAAGCAGCGCCTCCAGGCTCTGTGGTCTCGGCACGGAAACTCCCGGGGAAAGACAGAGACAGAGGGAGACACAGAATCCCATGCAGCCCCCAGGCTCTGTGCTCTCACCACAGAGCCTCCTGGGGAAGGACAGAGAGGGAGGCACAGAATCCCAAGCAGCCCCTCCAGGCTCTGTGCTCGCAGCACAGAGCCTCCAGTTCCTGAAGCCACTCACCATGCCTGAAGGCACTCCCCGTGCCTGAATGCGCTCCCCGTTCCTGAAGGCATTCCCTTTGCCTGAAGGCACAAGCGCTCTCTGAGGGCGCACCCCGTGGGTGACGGCGCACCCCTTGCCTGAGGGCGCCCTGCGCCTGAGGGCGAGCCCAGTGCCTGATGACGCGCCCTGTGCCCGAAGAGCACAGGGGCTCCCCGTGCCTGAAGTCGCACCCCGTGCATGAAGCCGCTCACTGTACCTGGAGGTGCTCCCAGGGCCTGAAGACAAGCTCCATGGTTGAAGGTGCGCCCCGTGCTGGAAAACGCTCCATGTGCCCGAAGGGGCTCCTGTTCCTGAAGGCAGGCCTCTTGCCTGAAACAGCTCCACGTGTCTGTACTAAAGCCCCTTGCCTGCAGGCAAGGCCCGTGCCTGAAGGAAAGCCCTGTGCCTGAAGCCTTGCCCCACGCATGAAGCCCCGCCCAGGGCCTGAAGGCACGCCCCTGGCCTGAAGGCATGCCCCATGCCCGAAGGCTTGCCCCATGCGTGAATTCTCACCCTGTGCCTGAAGTCTAGCCCCCCGCCTGAAGGGCACAGGCACGCTCAGGGCCCGAGGGCATGCCCAGGGACTGAAGTCAGTCACTCCCAATGACCGAAGTCACTCCTAGTGACGGAAGTCCCTCGCAAAGACACACACAGTGACGGAAGTCCCACTCGAAGTCACTCCCACGGACGGAAGTCACTCCCGAAGTCACCCCCAGGGACTGAAGTCACTCCTGACGTCACTCCCAGTGCCTGAAGTCCGCAATCCCAGTTCCTGGAGGAACTGGAGGGGAAGGACAGAGAGAGGGAGACACACAATCCCATGCAGCCTCCAGCTCTGTGCTCCAACCAGAGACCCCTGGGGAAAAACAGACAGGGAGACTCAGAATCCCAAGCAGCCCATCCAGGCTCCAGTGCCAGCCGTACCGGGGCACAGGACGCCCCAGCGAC
This sequence comes from Panthera pardus, assembly GCF_024362965.1. Taxonomy (NCBI): domain Eukaryota; kingdom Metazoa; phylum Chordata; class Mammalia; order Carnivora; family Felidae; genus Panthera; species Panthera pardus. The sequence goes on along the minus strand of NW_026526987.1, from coordinate 52,200 downwards.
CGCGGGACTGGAGCTTCCGGTGACCCGAGGGACCGCGGCCCTGGAGCCTCCAAGGACCACAGTGTCCACGTCACTGCAGACTCCAATGAACCCAGTGCCCGCGGCACTGCGGCCTCCAGGGAGCCCAGTGCCCGCGGCACTGCACACTCGAGTGAACGCTGTGCCCGCGACACGGCAGTCAGCCGTGAACCAAGCGCCTGAGGCACTGCAGCGTGCAGTGAACCCAGTGCCCTCTGCACTGCAGCCTCCAGTGAACACACTGCCCACGACACTGCAGCTTCCAGTGAAGGCAGTGCCCGATGCACTGCACCCTCCAGTGAACGCAGTGCCTGCGGAAGTTCACCCCCAGTGAACCCATGACCGTTGCACTGCACGCTCCAGCGAACCCAGTGCCCCAGGCACTGCACCCTCCAGTAAACCCAGTGCCCGCGGCACTGCAAATTCGAGTGAACCCAGGGCCCAAGGCACTGCACCGTCCAGTGAACCCATTGCCAGTGGCACTGCAGCATGCAGTGAATCCAGTGCCAGTGGCGCTGGAGTCTGCAGTGAACCCAGTGCCCGCGGCACTGCACCCTCCAGTGAACCCAGTGTCCGCGGCACTGCACCCTCCATTGAACCCAGTGCCAGCGGCACTGCAGCATGCAGTGAATCCAGTGCCAGGGGCACTGCAGCTAGCAGTGAATCCAGTGCCAGTGGCACTGGAGTCTGCAGTGAATCCAGTGCCCCTGTCACTGCACCCTCCAGTGAACCCAGTGCCAGCGGCACTGCACGCTCTAGTGAACCCATTGCCAGCGGCACTGCAGCATGCAGTGAATCCATTGCCAGTGGCACTGCAGCATGCAGTGAATCCAGTGCCAGGGGCACTGCAGCATGCAGTGAAGCCAGTGCCAGTGGCACTGCAGCATGCAGCGAACCCAGTGACCGTGGCACTGGAGTCTGCAGTGAATCCAGTGCCCCTGGCACTGCACCCTCCAGTGAACCCAGTGCCAGCGGCACTGCACGCTCTAGTGAACCCATTGCGAGCGGCATTGCAGAATGCAGTGAAATCATTGCCAGCAGCACTGCAGCATGCAGTGAATCCAGTGCCAGGGGCACTGCAGCATGCAGTGAATCCAGTGCCAGGGGCACTGCAGCATGCAGTGAATCCAGTGCCAGTGGCACTGGAGTCTGCAGTGAACCCAGTGCCCGTGGCACTGCAGCCTCCAGTGAACCCAGTGTCCGCGGCACTGCACCCTCCAGTGAACCCAGTGCCAGCGGCACTGCACCCTCCAGTGAATCCAGTGCCAGGGGCACTGCAAAATACAGTGAATCCAGTGCCAGTGGCACTGCTGCATGCAGTGAATCCAGTGCCAGTGGCACTGGAGTCTGCAGTGAACCCTGTGCCCGCGGCACTGCACCTTACAGTGAACCCAGTTTCCACGGCACTGTACCCTCCAGTGAACCCATTGCAAGTGGCACTGCAGCATGCAGTGAAGCCAGTGCCAGTGGCACTGCAGCATGTAGTGAATCCATTGCCAGTGGCACTGCAGGATGCAGTGAAGCCAGTGCCAGTGGCACTGCAGCATGCAGTGAAGCCAGTGCCAGTGGCACTGCAGCATGCAGTGAAGCCAGTGCCAGTGGCACTGCAGCATGCAGTGAAGCCAGTGCCAGTGGCACTGCAGCATGCAGTGAATCTAGTGTCAGTGGCACTGTAGTCTGAAGTGAACCCAGTGCCCGCGGCACTGCACCCTCCTGTGAACCCAGTGCCGGCGGCACTGCACCCTCCAGTGAACCCAGTGTCCGTGGCACTGCACCCACCTGTGAACCCAGTGCCAGCGGCACTGCAGCATGCAGTGAATCCAGTGCCAGGGGCAATGCAGCATGCAGTGAATCCAGTGCCAGTGGCACTGCAGCATGCAGTGAATCTAGTGCCAGTGGCACTGTAGTCTGAAGTGAACCCAGTGCCCGCGGCACTGCACCCTCCTGTGAACCCAGTGCCGGCGGCACTGCACCCTCCAGTGAACCCAGTGTCCGTGGCACTGCACCCACCTGTGAACCCAGTGCCAGCGGCACTGCAGCATGCAGTGAATCCAGTGCCAGGTGCACTGCAGCTAGCAGTGAACCCAGTACCTGTGGCACTGCAGTCTGCAGGGAATCCTGTGCCCGCGGCACTGCACCCTCCACCTAACCCAGTGCCAGCGGCACTGCAGCATACAGTGAATCCAGTGCCAGGGGCACTGCTGCATGCAGTGAATCCAGAGCCAGTGGCACTGCAGCATGCAGTGAATCCAGTGCCCGCGGCACTGCCGTCTGCAGGGAATCCAGTGCCCGCGGCACTGCACCCTCCAGTGAACCCAGTGCCAGCGGCACTGCAGCATGCAGTAAATCCAGTGCCAGGGGCTTGCAGCTAGCAGTGAATCCAGTGCCAGTGGCACTGGAGTCTGCAGTGAATCCATTGCCCCTGGCACTGCACCCTCCAGTGAACCCAGTGCCAGCGGCACTGCACGCTCTAGTGAACCCATTGCCAGCGGCATTGCAGCATGCAGTGAATTCAGTGCCAGCGGCACTGCAGCATGCAGTGAATCCAGTGCCAGTGGCACTGCAGCATGCAGTGAATCCAGTGCCAGTGGCACTGGAGTCTGCAGTGAATCCAGTGCCCGCATCACTGCAGTCTGCAGGGAATCCAGTGCCCGTGGCACTGCACCCTCCAGTGAACCCAGTGCCAGCGGCACTGCACCCTCCAGTGAACCCAGTTTCCACGGCACTGCACCCTCCAGTGAACCCATTGCCAGTGGCACTGCAGCATGCAGTGAAGCCAGTGCCAGTGGCACTGCAGCATGCAGTGAACTCAGTTCCCGCGGCACTGCACCCTCCAGTGAACACAGTGCCAGCGGCACTGCAGCCTGCAGTGAATCCAGTGCCCGCGGCAGTGCACCGTACAGTGAACACAGTGCCTTCGGCACCGCAGCCTCCAGTGCCCCGGTGACCATGGCACTGCAGCCACCGGTACCCCAGTGCCCTCGGCCCATACCCTCCAGCTCTTGAAGCCACTCACCGTGCCTGAAGGCCCTCCCCGTGCCTGAATGCACTCCCGGTGCCTGTAGTTACTCCCATTGCCTGAATGGCATGGGTAATCTCTGAAGCTGCACCCCTGCCTGAGGGCATTCTCTGTGTCTCCTTGAGTTCCCTGTGCATGACGGGGCATCCCTTGGTGAAAGGCACATGTGCTCCCCTTGCCCGAATTGCACAGGAGCTCCCCGTGCCTGAAGACTCACCCCATGCCTGAAGAAGCTCCCAGTGCCTGAAGGCAAGCCCCATGCCTGAAGGCGCTCCCCTTGATTCAAGGGCACAGGGACCCCCTGAAGGCTTGCGCCATGCCTGCCGGTGCACCCCTCCCCTGAGGGTGCCGCGTGCCTGATGGCGAGCCCAGTGCCCGACGTCTCGCCCTGTGCCCGAAGAGCACGGAGGCTCCGCGTGCCTGAAGTCGTGCCCTGTGCACGAAGCCGCTCACTGTACCTGAAGGTGCTCCCAGTGCCCGAAGACAAGCCCCATGGTTGAAGGCGTGCACCGTGCCTGAAAATGTTCCCTGGGCCCGAAGCCGCTCCCTGTTCCTGAAGGCACGCCTCTTGCCTGAAACAGCTCCACGTGCCTGTCCTCAAGCCTCTTGCATGAAGGCGAGCCCCGTGCCGGAAGCCTTGCCCCGTGCGTGAAGCCCCGCCTGGTGCCTGAAGGCACACCCCTCGCCTGAAGTCACGCCCCGTGCCTGAATTGCAAGGGCATGCCCAGTGCCTGAGGGTATGCCCAGCGACTGAAGTCGGTCACCCCCGATGACTGAGTCATGCCCAGCGAACGAAGTCACTCCCAAAGTCACTCCAAGTGACTGAAGTCAAAGTCACTCCCAGTGAAGGAAGTTACTCCCAAAGTCCTTCCAAGCGACAGAAGCCTCTCCTCCCGATGTCACTCCCAGTGACGAAAGTCACTCGCTATGTCACTCCCAAGTGAGGGAAGCCTCTCCCAAAGTCACTCCCCGTGACAGAAGTCACTCCCGATGTCACTCCCAGTGACGCAAGTCACTCCCGAATTCACAACCAGTGACGGAAGTCCCTCTCGAAGTCCCTCTCCCAGTGACGGAAGTCACTCCCGAAGTCATTCCCAGGGACTGAAGACAAAGCCACTCCCAGCTGCTGATCCGGCTGCTGAGGTCACCGTTACTCCCAGTGACGGAAGGAAATGTCACACTCGGTGTCTGAAGTGACTCCTAGTGACTGCAGTCGTCACTCCCACTCCCAGTGCCTGAAGTCTTCACTGCCAGTGCCTGAAGTCGGCACTCGCAGTGCCTGAAGGAATTGCAGGGGAAGGACCGAGAGAGCGAGACGCAGAATTCCAAGCAGCGCCTCCAGGCTCTGTGGTCTCGGCACGGAAACTCCCGGGGAAAGACAGAGACAGAGGGAGACACAGAATCCCATGCAGCCCCCAGGCTCTGTGCTCTCACCACAGAGCCTCCTGGGGAAGGACAGAGAGGGAGGCACAGAATCCCAAGCAGCCCCTCCAGGCTCTGTGCTCGCAGCACAGAGCCTCCAGTTCCTGAAGCCACTCACCATGCCTGAAGGCACTCCCCGTGCCTGAATGCGCTCCCCGTTCCTGAAGGCATTCCCTTTGCCTGAAGGCACAAGCGCTCTCTGAGGGCGCACCCCGTGGGTGACGGCGCACCCCTTGCCTGAGGGCGCCCTGCGCCTGAGGGCGAGCCCAGTGCCTGATGACGCGCCCTGTGCCCGAAGAGCACAGGGGCTCCCCGTGCCTGAAGTCGCACCCCGTGCATGAAGCCGCTCACTGTACCTGGAGGTGCTCCCAGGGCCTGAAGACAAGCTCCATGGTTGAAGGTGCGCCCCGTGCTGGAAAACGCTCCATGTGCCCGAAGGGGCTCCTGTTCCTGAAGGCAGGCCTCTTGCCTGAAACAGCTCCACGTGTCTGTACTAAAGCCCCTTGCCTGCAGGCAAGGCCCGTGCCTGAAGGAAAGCCCTGTGCCTGAAGCCTTGCCCCACGCCTGAAGCCCCGCCCAGGGCCTGAAGGCACGCCCCTGGCCTGAAGGCATGCCCCATGCCCGAAGGCTTGCCCCATGCGTGAATTCTCACCCTGTGCCTGAAGTCTAGCCCCCCGCCTGAAGGGCACAGGCACGCTCAGGGCCCGAGGGCATGCCCAGGGACTGAAGTCAGTCACTCCCAATGACCGAAGTCACTCCTAGTGACGGAAGTCCCTCGCAAAGACACACACAGTGACGGAAGTCCCACTCGAAGTCACTCCCACGGACGGAAGTCACTCCCGAAGTCACCCCCAGGGACTGAAGTCACTCCTGACGTCACTCCCAGTGCCTGAAGTCCGCAATCCCAGTTCCTGGAGGAACTGGAGGGGAAGGACAGAGAGAGGGAGACACACAATCCCATGCAGCCTCCAGCTCTGTGCTCCAACCAGAGACCCCTGGGGAAAAACAGACAGGGAGACTCAGAATCCCAAGCAGCCCATCCAGGCTCCAGTGCCAGCCGTACCGGGGCACAGGACGCCCCAGCGACCGCGGGACTGGAGCTTCCGGTGACCCGAGGGACCGCGGCCCTGGAGCCTCCAAGGACCACAGTGTCCACGTCACTGCAGACTCCAATGAACCCAGTGCCCGCGGCACTGCGGCCTCCAGGGAGCCCAGTGCCCGCGGCACTGCACACTCGAGTGAACGCTGTGCCCGCGACACGGCAGTCAGCCGTGAACCAAGCGCCTGAGGCACTGCAGCGTGCAGTGAACCCAGTGCCCTCTGCACTGCAGCCTCCAGTGAACACACTGCCCACGACACTGCAGCTTCCAGTGAAGGCAGTGCCCGATGCACTGCACCCTCCAGTGAACGCAGTGCCTGCGGAAGTTCACCCCCAGTGAACCCATGACCGTTGCACTGCACGCTCCAGCGAACCCAGTGCCCCAGGCACTGCACCCTCCAGTAAACCCAGTGCCCGCGGCACTGCAAATTCGAGTGAACCCAGGGCCCAAGGCACTGCACCGTCCAGTGAACCCATTGCCAGTGGCACTGCAGCATGCAGTGAATCCAGTGCCAGTGGCACTGGAGTCTGCAGTGAACCCAGTGCCCGCGGCACTGCACCCTCCAGTGAACCCAGTGTCCGCGGCACTGCACCCTCCATTGAACCCAGTGCCAGCGGCACTGCAGCATGCAGTGAATCCAGTGCCAGGGGCACTGCAGCTAGCAGTGAATCCAGTGCCAGTGGCACTGGAGTCTGCAGTGAATCCAGTGCCCCTGTCACTGCACCCTCCAGTGAACCCACTGCCAGCGGCACTGCACGCTCTAGTGAACCCATTGCCAGCGGCACTGCAGCATGCAGTGAATCCATTGCCAGTGGCACTGCAGCATGCAGTGAATCCAGTGCCAGGGGCACTGCAGCATGCAGTGAAGCCAGTGCCAGTGGCACTGCAGCATGCAGCGAACCCAGTGACCGTGGCACTGGAGTCTGCAGTGAATCCAGTGCCCCTGGCACTGCATCCTCCAGTGAACCCAGTGCCAGCGGCACTGCACGCTCTAGTGAACCCATTGCGAGCGGCATTGCAGAATGCAGTGAAATCATTGCCAGCAGCACTGCAGCATGCAGTGAATCCAGTGCCAGGGGCACTGCAGCATGCAGTGAATCCAGTGCCAGGGGCACTGCAGCATGCAGTGAATCCAGTGCCAGTGGCACTGGAGTCTGCAGTGAACCCTGTGCCCGCGGCACTGCACCTTACAGTGAACCCAGTTTCCATGGCACTGCACCCTCCAGTGAACCCATTGCAAGTGGCACTGCAGCATGCAGTGAAGCCAGTGCCAGTGGCACTGCAGCATGTAGTGAATCCATTGCCAGTGGCACTGCAGGATGCAGTGAAGCCAGTGCCAGTGGCACTGCAGCATGCAGTGAAGCCAGTGCCAGTGGCACTGCAGCATGCAGTGAAGCCAGTGCCAGTGGCACTGCAGCATGCAGTGAAGCCAGTGCCAGTGGCACTGCAGCATGCAGTGAAACCCGTGCCAGTGGCACTGCACCCTCCAGTGAACCCAGTGCCAGCGGCACTGCACCCTCCAGTGAACCCAGTTTCCACGGCACTGCACCCTCCAATGAACCCATTGCCAGTGGCACTGCAGCATGCAGTGAAGCCAGTGCCAATGGCACTGCAGCATGCAGTGAAGCCAGTGCCAGTGGCACTGCACCCTCCAGTGAACCCAGTGCCAGTGGCACTGCAGCATGCAGTGAAGCCTGTGCCAGTGGCACTGCAGCATGTAGTGAATCCAGTGCCAGTGGCACTGCAGGATGCAGTGAAGCCAGTGCCAGTGGCACTGCAGCATGCAGTGAAGCCAGTGCCAGTGGCACTGCAGCATGCAGTGAAGCCAGTGCCAGTGGCACTGCAGCATGCAGTGATGCCAGTGCCAGTGGCACTGCAGCATGCAGTGAAACCCGTGCCAGTGGCACTGCACCCTCCAGTGAACCCAGTGCCAGCGGCACTGCACCCTCCAGTGAACCCAGTTTCCACGGCACTGCACCCTCCAGTGAACCCATTGCCAGTGGCACTGCAGCATGCAGTGAAGCCAGTGCCAGTGGCACTGCAGCATGCAGTGAATCCAGTGCCAGTGGCACTGCAGGATGCAGTGAAGCCAGTGCCAGTGGCATTGCAGCATGCAGTGAAGCCAGTTCCAGTGGCACTGCAACATGCAGTGAAGCCAGTGCTAGTGGCACTGCACCCTCCAGTGAACCCAGTGCCAGTGGCACTGAAGCATGCAGTGAAGCCAGTGCCAGTGGCACTGCACCCTCCAGTGAACCCAGTGCCAGTGGCACTGCAGCATGCAGTGAAGCCAGTGCCAGTGGCACTGCAGCATGCAGTGAAGCCAGTGCCAGTGGCACTGCACCCTCCAGTGAACCCAGTGCCAGTGGCACTGCAGCATGCAGTGAAGCCAGTGCCAGTGGCACTGCAGCATGCAGTGAAGCCAGTGCCAGCGGCACTGCACCCTCCCGTGAACGCAGTGCCTGTGCCAGTTCACCCCCAGTGAACCCATGGCCGTTACACTGCACGCTCCAGCGAACCCAGTGCCCAAGGCACTGCACCCTCCAGTAAACCCAGTGCCCGCGGCACTGCAAATTCAAGTGAACCCAGGGCCTAAGGCACTGCACCGTGCAGTGAACCCAGTGCCCGCGGAACTGCACCCACCAGGGAACCCAGTGCCCGTTGCACTGCAGTCTGCAGTGAAACCAGTGCCCGTGGCACTGCACCCTCCAGTGAAGCCAGTGCCCGCGGAACTGCACCCTCCAATGAACCCAGTGCCCGTGGCACTGCACCGTCCACTGAACCAAGTGCCAGCGGCACGGCAGCATGCAGTGAATCCAGTGCCAGTGTCACTGCAGCATGCAGTGAATCCAGTGCCAGGGGCACTGCAGCCAGCAGTGAATCCAGTGCCAGGGGCACTGCAGCCAGCAGTGAATCCAGTGCCAGTGGCACTGGAGTCTGAATTGAATCCAGTGCCCCTGGCACTGTACCCTCCAGTGAACCCAGTGCCAGCGGCACTGCACGCTCTAGTGAACCCATTGCCAGCGGCACTGCAGCATGCAGTGAATCCAGTGCCAGGGGCAATGCAGCATGCAGTGAATCCAGTGCCAGTGGCACTGCAGCATGCAGTGAATCTAGTGCCAGTGGCACTGTAGTCTGAAGTGAACCCAGTGCCCGCGGCACTGCACCCTCCTGTGAACCCAGTGCCGGCGGCACTGCACCCTCCAGTGAACCCAGTGTCCGTGGCACTGCACCCACCTGTGAACCCAGTGCCAGCGGCACTGCAGCATGCAGTGAATCCAGTGCCAGGTGCACTGCAGCTAGCAGTGAACCCAGTACCTGTGGCACTGCAGTCTGCAGGGAATCCTGTGCCCGCGGCACTGCACCCTCCACCTAACCCAGTGCCAGCGGCACTGCAGCATACAGTGAATCCAGTGCCAGTGGCACTGCTGCATGCAGTGAATCCAGTGCCAGTGGCACTGCAGCATGCAGTGAATCCAGTGCCAGTGGCACTGCAGCATGCAGTGAATCCAGTGCCCGCGGCACTGCCGTCTGCAGGGAATCCAGTGCCCGCGGCACTGCACCCTCCAGTGAACCCAGTGCCAGCGGCACTGCAGCATGCAGTAAATCCAGTGCCAGGGGCTTGCAGCTAGCAGTGAATCCAGTGCCAGTGGCACTGGAGTCTGCAGTGAATCCATTGCCCCTGGCACTGCACCCTCTAGTGAACCCAGTGCCAGCGGCACTGCACGCTCTAATGAACCCATTGCCAGCGGCATTGCAGCATGCAGTGAATTCAGTGCCAGTGGCACTGCAGCATGCAGTGAATCCAGTGCCAGTGGCACTGCAGCATGCAGTGAATCCAGTGCCAGTGGCACTGGAGTCTGCAGTGAATCCAGTGCCCGCATCACTGCAGTCTGCAGGGAATCCAGTGCCCGTAGCACTGCACCCTCCAGTGAACCCAGTGCCAGCGGCACTGCAGCATGCAGTGAATCCAGTGCCAGGGGCACTGCAGCATGCAGTGAAGCCAGTGTCAGTGGCACTGCAGCATGCAGTGAATCCAGGGCCAGTCGCACTGCAGCATGCAGTGAACCCAGTGCCAGCGGCACTGCACCCTCCAGTGAACCCAGTGCCAGCGGTACTGCACCCTCCAGTGAACCCAGTGCCCGTGGCACTGCACCCACCTGTGAACCCAGTGCCAGCGGCACTGCAGCATGCAGTGAATCCAGTGCCAGGTGCACTGCAGCTAGCAGTGAACCCAGTACCTGTGGCACTGCAGTCTGCAGGGAATCCTGTGCCCGCGGCACTGCACCCTCCACCTAACCCAGTGCCAGCGGCACTGCAGCATACAGTGAATCCAGTGCCAGGGGCACTGCTGCATGCAGTGAATCCAATGCCAGCGGCACTGCAGCATGCAGTGAATCCAGTGCCAGCGGCACTGCAGCATGCAGTGAATCCAGTGCCAGTGGCTCTGCAGCATGAAGTGAATCCAGTGCCAGTGGCACTGCAGCATGCAGTGAATCCAGAGCCAGTGGCACTGCAGCATGCAGTGAATCCAGTGCCCGCGGCACTGCCGTCTGCAGGGAATCCAGTGCCCGCGGCACTGCACCCTCCAGTGAACCCAGTGCCAGCGGCACTGCAGCATGCAGTAAATCCAGTGCCAGGGGCTTGCAGCTAGCAGTGAATCCAGTGCCAGTGGCACTGGAGTCTGCAGTGAATCCATTGCCCCTGGCACTGCACCCTCCAGTGAACCCAGTGCCAGCGGCACTGCACGCTCTAGTGAACCCATTGCCAGCGGCATTGCAGCATGCAGTGAATTCAGTGCCAGTGGCACTGCAGCATGCAGTGAATCCAGTGCCAGTGGCACTGCAGCATGCAGTGAATCCAGTGCCAGTGGCACTGGAGTCTGCAGTGAATCCAGTGCCCGCATCACTGCAGTCTGCAGGGAATCCAGTGCCCGTGGCACTGCACCCTCCAGTGAACCCAGTGCCAGCGGCACTGCACCCTCCAGTGAACCCAGTTTCCACGGCACTGCACCCTCCAGTGAACCCATTGCCAGTGGCACTGCAGCATGCAGTGAAGCCAGTGCCAGTGGCACTGCAGCATGCAGTGAACTCAGTTCCCGCGGCACTGCACCCTCCAGTGAACACAGTGCCAGCGGCACTGCAGCCTGCAGTGAATCCAGTGCCCGCGGCAGTGCACCGTACAGTGAACACAGTGCCTTCGGCACCGCAGCCTCCAGTGCCCCGGTGACCATGGCACTGCAGCCACCGGTACCCCCAGTGCCCTCGGCCCATACCCTCCAGCTCTTGAAGCCACTCACCGTGCCTGAAGGCCCTCCCCGTGCCTGAATGCACTCCCGGTGCCTGTAGTTACTCCCATTGCCTGAATGGCATGGGTAATCTCTGAAGCTGCACCCCTGCCTGAGGGCATTCTCTGTGTCTCCTTGAGTTCCCTGTGCATGACGGGGCATCCCTTGGTGAAAGGCACATGTGCTCCCCTTGCCCGAATTGCACAGGAGCTCCCCGTGCCTGAAGACTCACCCCATGCCTGAAGAAGCTCCCAGTGCCTGAAGGCAAGCCCCATGTCTGAAGGCGCTCCCCTTGATTCAAGGGCACAGGGACCCCCTGAAGGCTTGCGCCATGCCTGCCGGTGCACCCCTCCCCTGAGGGTGCCGCGTGCCTGATGGCGAGCCCAGTGCCCGACGTCTCGCCCTGTGCCCGAAGAGCACGGAGGCTCCGCGTGCCTGAAGTCGTGCCCTGTGCACGAAGCCGCTCACTGTACCTGAAGGTGCTCCCAGTGCCCGAAGACAAGCCCCATGGTTGAAGGCGTGCACCGTGCCTGAAAATGTTCCCTGGGCCCGAAGCCGCTCCCTGTTCCTGAAGGCACGCCTCTTGCCTGAAACAGCTCCACGTGCCTGTCCTCAAGCCTCTTGCATGAAGGCGAGCCCCGTGCCGGAAGCCTTGCCCCGTGCGTGAAGCCCCGCCTGGTGCCTGAAGGCACACCCCTCGCCTGAAGTCACGCCCCGTGCCTGAATTGCAAGGGCATGCCCAGTGCCTGAGGGTATGCCCAGCGACTGAAGTCGGTCACCCCCGATGACTGAGTCATGCCCAGCGAACGAAGTCACTCCCAAAGTCACTCCAAGTGACTGAAGTCAAAGTCACTCCCAGTGAAGGAAGTTACTCCCAAAGTCCTTCCAAGCGACAGAAGCCTCTCCTCCCGATGTCACTCCCAGTGACGAAAGTCACTCGCTATGTCACTCCCAAGTGAGGGAAGCCTCTCCCAAAGTCACTCCCCGTGACAGAAGTCACTCCCGATGTCACTCCCAGTGACGCAAGTCACTCCCGAATTCACAACCAGTGACGGAAGTCCCTCTCGAAGTCCCTCTCCCAGTGACGGAAGTCACTCCCGAAGTCATTCCCAGGGACTGAAGACAAAGCCACTCCCAGCTGCTGATCCGGCTGCTGAGGTCACCGTTACTCCCAGTGACGGAAGGAAATGTCACACTCGGTGTCTGAAGTGACTCCTAGTGACTGCAGTCGTCACTCCCACTCCCAGTGCCTGAAGTCTTCACTGCCAGTGCCTGAAGTCGGCACTCGCAGTGCCTGAAGGAATTGCAGGGGAAGGACCGAGAGAGCGAGACGCAGAATTCCAAGCAGCGCCTCCAGGCTCTGTGGTCTCGGCACGGAAACTCCCGGGGAAAGACAGAGACAGAGGGAGACACAGAATCCCATGCAGCCCCCAGGCTCTGTGCTCTCACCACAGAGCCTCCTGGGGAAGGACAGAGAGGGAGGCACAGAATCCCAAGCAGCCCCTCCAGGCTCTGTGCTCGCAGCACAGAGCCTCCAGTTCCTGAAGCCACTCACCATGCCTGAAGGCACTCCCCGTGCCTGAATGCGCTCCCCGTTCCTGAAGGCATTCCCTTTGCCTGAAGGCGCAAGCGCTCTCTGAGGGCGCACCCCGTGGGTGACGGCGCACCCCTTGCCTGAGGGCGCCCTGCGCCTGAGGGCGAGCCCAGTGCCTGATGACGCGCCCTGTGCCCGAAGAGCACAGGGGCTCCCCGTGCCTGAAGTCGCACCCCGTGCATGAAGCCGCTCACTGTACCTGGAGGTGCTCCCAGGGCCTGAAGACAAGCTCCATGGTTGAAGGTGCGCCCCGTGCTGGAAAACGCTCCATGTGCCCGAAGGGGCTCCTGTTCCTGAAGGCAGGCCTCTTGCCTGAAACAGCTCCACGTGTCTGTACTAAAGCCCCTTGCCTGCAGGCAAGGCCCGTGCCTGAAGGAAAGCCCTGTGCCTGAAGCCTTGCCCCACGCATGAAGCCCCGCCCAGGGCCTGAAGGCACGCCCCTGGCCTGAAGGCATGCCCCATGCCCGAAGGCTTGCCCCATGCGTGAATTCTCACCCTGTGCCTGAAGTCTAGCCCCCCGCCTGAAGGGCACAGGCACGCTCAGGGCCCGAGGGCATGCCCAGGGACTGAAGTCAGTCACTCCCAATGACCGAAGTCACTCCTAGTGACGGAAGTCCCTCGCAAAGACACACACAGTGACGGAAGTCCCACTCGAAGTCACTCCCACGGACGGAAGTCACTCCCGAAGTCACCCCCAGGGACTGAAGTCACTCCTGACGTCACTCCCAGTGCCTGAAGTCCGCAATCCCAGTTCCTGGAGGAACTGGAGGGGAAGGACAGAGAGAGGGAGACACACAATCCCATGCAGCCTCCAGCTCTGTGCTCCAACCAGAGACCCCTGGGGAAAAACAGACAGGGAGACTCAGAATCCCAAGCAGCCCATCCAGGCTCCAGTGCCAGCCGTACCGGGGCACAGGACGCCCCAGCGACCGCGGGACTGGAGCTTCCGGTGACCCGAGGGACCGCGGCCCTGGAGCCTCCAAGGACCACAGTGTCCACGTCACTGCAGACTCCAATGAACCCAGTGCCCGCGGCACTGCGGCCTCCAGGGAGCCCAGTGCCCGCGGCACTGCACACTCGAGTGAACGCTGTGCCCGCGACACGGCAGTCAGCCGTGAACCAAGCGCCTGAGGCACTGCAGCGTGCAGTGAACCCAGTGCCCTCTGCACTGCAGCCTCCAGTGAACACACTGCCCACGACACTGCAGCTTCCAGTGAAGGCAGTGCCCGATGCACTGCACCCTCCAGTGAACGCAGTGCCTGCGGAAGTTCACCCCCAGTGAACCCATGACCGTTGCACTGCACGCTCCAGCGAACCCAGTGCCCCAGGCACTGCACCCTCCAGTAAACCCAGTGCCCGCGGCACTGCAAATTCGAGTGAACCCAGGGCCCAAGGCACTGCACCGTCCAGTGAACCCATTGCCAGTGGCACTGCAGCATGCAGTGAATCCAGTGCCAGTGGCGCTGGAGTCTGCAGTGAACCCAGTGCCCGCGGCACTGCACCCTCCAGTGAACCCAGTGTCCGCGGCACTGCACCCTCCATTGAACCCAGTGCCAGCGGCACTGCAGCATGCAGTGAATCCAGTGCCAGGGGCACTGCAGCTAGCAGTGAATCCAGTGCCAGTGGCACTGGAGTCTGCAGTGAATCCAGTGCCCCTGTCACTGCACCCTCCAGTGAACCCAGTGCCAGCGGCACTGCACGCTCTAGTGAACCCATTGCCAGCGGCACTGCAGCATGCAGTGAATCCATTGCCAGTGGCACTGCAGCATGCAGTGAATCCAGTGCCAGGGGCACTGCAGCATGCAGTGAAGCCAGTGCCAGTGGCACTGCAGCATGCAGCGAACCCAGTGACCGTGGCACTGGAGTCTGCAGTGAATCCAGTGCCCCTGGCACTGCACCCTCCAGTGAACCCAGTGCCAGCGGCACTGCACGCTCTAGTGAACCCATTGCGAGCGGCATTGCAGAATGCAGTGAAATCATTGCCAGCAGCACTGCAGCATGCAGTGAATCCAGTGCCAGGGGCACTGCAGCATGCAGTGAATCCAGTGCCAGGGGCACTGCAGCATGCAGTGAATCCAGTGCCAGTGGCACTGGAGTCTGCAGTGAACCCAGTGCCCGTGGCACTGCAGCCTCCAGTGAACCCAGTGTCCGCGGCACTGCACCCTCCAGTGAACCCAGTGCCAGCGGCACTGCACCCTCCAGTGAATCCAGTGCCAGGGGCACTGCAGCATACAGTGAATCCAGTGCCAGTGGCACTGCTGCATGCAGTGAATCCAGTGCCAGTGGCACTGGAGTCTGCAGTGAACCCTGTGCCCGCGGCACTGCACCTTACAGTGAACCCAGTTTCCACGGCACTGTACCCTCCAGTGAACCCATTGCAAGTGGCACTGCAGCATGCAGTGAAGCCAGTGCCAGTGGCACTGCAGCATGTAGTGAATCCATTGCCAGTGGCACTGCAGGATGCAGTGAAGCCAGTGCCAGTGGCACTGCAGCATGCAGTGAAGCCAGTGCCAGTGGCACTGCAGCATGCAGTGAAGCCAGTGCCAGTGGCACTGCAGCATGCAGTGAAGCCAGTGCCAGTGGCACTGCAGCATGCAGTGAATCTAGTGCCAGTGGCACTGTAGTCTGAAGTGAACCCAGTGCCCGCGGCACTGCACCCTCCTGTGAACCCAGTGCCGGCGGCACTGCACCCTCCAGTGAACCCAGTGTCCGTGGCACTGCACCCACCTGTGAACCCAGTGCCAGCGGCACTGCAGCATGCAGTGAATCCAGTGCCAGGTGCACTGCAGCTAGCAGTGAACCCAGTACCTGTGGCACTGCAGTCTGCAGGGAATCCTGTGCCCGCGGCACTGCACCCTCCACCTAACCCAGTGCCAGCGGCACTGCAGCATACAGTGAATCCAGTGCCAGTGGCACTGCTGCATGCAGTGAATCCAATGCCAGCGGCACTGCAGCATGCAGTGAATCCAGTGCCAGCGGCACTGCAGCATGCAGTGAATCCAGTGCCAGTGGCTCTGCAGCATGAAGTGAATCCAGTGCCAGTGGCACTGCAGCATGCAGTGAATCCAGAGCCAGTGGCACTGCAGCATGCAGTGAATCCAGTGCCCGCGGCACTGCCGTCTGCAGGGAATCCAGTGCCCGCGGCACTGCACCCTCCAGTGAACCCAGTGCCAGCGGCACTGCAGCATGCAGTAAATCCAGTGCCAGGGGCTTGCAGCTAGCAGTGAATCCAGTGCCAGTGGCACTGGAGTCTGCAGTGAATCCATTGCCCCTGGCACTGCACCCTCCAGTGAACCCAGTGCCAGCGGCACTGCACGCTCTAGTGAACCCATTGCCAGCGGCATTGCAGCATGCAGTGAATTCAGTGCCAGCGGCACTGCAGCATGCAGTGAATCCAGTGCCAGTGGCACTGCAGCATGCAGTGAATCCAGTGCCAGTGGCACTGGAGTCTGCAGTGAATCCAGTGCCCGCATCACTGCAGTCTGCAGGGAATCCAGTGCCCGTGGCACTGCACCCTCCAGTGAACCCAGTGCCAGCGGCACTGCACCCTCCAGTGAACCCAGTTTCCACGGCACTGCACCCTCCAGTGAACCCATTGCCAGTGGCACTGCAGCATGCAGTGAAGCCAGTGCCAGTGGCACTGCAGCATGCAGTGAACTCAGTTCCCGCGGCACTGCACCCTCCAGTGAACACAGTGCCAGCGGCACTGCAGCCTGCAGTGAATCCAGTGCCCGCGGCAGTGCACCGTACAGTGAACACAGTGCCTTCGGCACCGCAGCCTCCAGTGCCCCGGTGACCATGGCACTGCAGCCACCGGTACCCCAGTGCCCTCGGCCCATACCCTCCAGCTCTTGAAGCCACTCACCGTGCCTGAAGGCCCTCCCCGTGCCTGAATGCACTCCCGGTGCCTGTAGTTACTCCCATTGCCTGAATGGCATGGGTAATCTCTGAAGCTGCACCCCTGCCTGAGGGCATTCTCTGTGTCTCCTTGAGTTCCCTGTGCATGACGGGGCATCCCTTGGTGAAAGGCACATGTGCTCCCCTTGCCCGAATTGCACAGGAGCTCCCCGTGCCTGAAGACTCACCCCATGCCTGAAGAAGCTCCCAGTGCCTGAAGGCAAGCCCCATGCCTGAAGGCGCTCCCCTTGATTCAAGGGCACAGGGACCCCCTGAAGGCTTGCGCCATGCCTGCCGGTGCACCCCTCCCCTGAGGGTGCCGCGTGCCTGATGGCGAGCCCAGTGCCCGACGTCTCGCCCTGTGCCCGAAGAGCACGGAGGCTCCGCGTGCCTGAAGTCGTGCCCTGTGCACGAAGCCGCTCACTGTACCTGAAGGTGCTCCCAGTGCCCGAAGACAAGCCCCATGGTTGAAGGCGTGCACCGTGCCTGAAAATGTTCCCTGGGCCCGAAGCCGCTCCCTGTTCCTGAAGGCACGCCTCTTGCCTGAAACAGCTCCACGTGCCTGTCCTCAAGCCTCTTGCATGAAGGCGAGCCCCGTGCCGGAAGCCTTGCCCCGTGCGTGAAGCCCCGCCTGGTGCCTGAAGGCACACCCCTCGCCTGAAGTCACGCCCCGTGCCTGAATTGCAAGGGCATGCCCAGTGCCTGAGGGTATGCCCAGCGACTGAAGTCGGTCACCCCCGATGACTGAGTCATGCCCAGCGAACGAAGTCACTCCCAAAGTCACTCCAAGTGACTGAAGTCAAAGTCACTCCCAGTGAAGGAAGTTACTCCCAAAGTCCTTCCAAGCGACAGAAGCCTCTCCTCCCGATGTCACTCCCAGTGACGAAAGTCACTCGCTATGTCACTCCCAAGTGAGGGAAGCCTCTCCCAAAGTCACTCCCCGTGACAGAAGTCACTCCCGATGTCACTCCCAGTGACGCAAGTCACTCCCGAATTCACAACCAGTGACGGAAGTCCCTCTCGAAGTCCCTCTCCCAGTGACGGAAGTCACTCCCGAAGTCATTCCCAGGGACTGAAGACAAAGCCACTCCCAGCTGCTGATCCGGCTGCTGAGGTCACCGTTACTCCCAGTGACAGAAGGAAATGTCACACTCGGTGTCTGAAGTGACTCCTAGTGACTGCAGTCGTCACTCCCACTCCCAGTGCCTGAAGTCTTCACTGCCAGTGCCTGAAGTCGGCACTCGCAGTGCCTGAAGGAATTGCAGGGGAAGGACCGAGAGAGCGAGACGCAGAATTCCAAGCAGCGCCTCCAGGCTCTGTGGTCTCGGCACGGAAACTCCCGGGGAAAGACAGAGACAGAGGGAGACACAGAATCCCATGCAGCCCCCAGGCTCTGTGCTCTCACCACAGAGCCTCCTGGGGAAGGACAGAGAGGGAGGCACAGAATCCCAAGCAGCCCCTCCAGGCTCTGTGCTCGCAGCACAGAGCCTCCAGTTCCTGAAGCCACTCACCATGCCTGAAGGCACTCCCCGTGCCTGAATGCGCTCCCCGTTCCTGAAGGCATTCCCTTTGCCTGAAGGCACAAGCGCTCTCTGAGGGCGCACCCCGTGGGTGACGGCGCACCCCTTGCCTGAGGGCGCCCTGCGCCTGAGGGCGAGCCCAGTGCCTGATGACGCGCCCTGTGCCCGAAGAGCACAGGGGCTCCCCGTGCCTGAAGTCGCACCCCGTGCATGAAGCCGCTCACTGTACCTGGAGGTGCTCCCAGGGCCTGAAGACAAGCTCCATGGTTGAAGGTGCGCCCCGTGCTGGAAAACGCTCCATGTGCCCGAAGGGGCTCCTGTTCCTGAAGGCAGGCCTCTTGCCTGAAACAGCTCCACGTGTCTGTACTAAAGCCCCTTGCCTGCAGGCAAGGCCCGTGCCTGAAGGAAAGCCCTGTGCCTGAAGCCTTGCCCCACGCATGAAGCCCCGCCCAGGGCCTGAAGGCACGCCCCTGGCCTGAAGGCATGCCCCATGCCCGAAGGCTTGCCCCATGCGTGAATTCTCACCCTGTGCCTGAAGTCTAGCCCCCCGCCTGAAGGGCACAGGCACGCTCAGGGCCCGAGGGCATGCCCAGGGACTGAAGTCAGTCACTCCCAATGACCGAAGTCACTCCTAGTGACGGAAGTCCCTCGCAAAGACACACACAGTGACGGAAGTCCCACTCGAAGTCACTCCCACGGACGGAAGTCACTCCCGAAGTCACCCCCAGGGACTGAAGTCACTCCTGACGTCACTCCCAGTGCCTGAAGTCCGCAATCCCAGTTCCTGGAGGAACTGGAGGGGAAGGACAGAGAGAGGGAGACACACAATCCCATGCAGCCTCCAGCTCTGTGCTCCAACCAGAGACCCCTGGGGAAAAACAGACAGGGAGACTCAGAATCCCAAGCAGCCCATCCAGGCTCCAGTGCCAGCCGTACCGGGGCACAGGACGCCCCAGCGACCGCGGGACTGGAGCTTCCGGTGACCCGAGGGACCGCGGCCCTGGAGCCTCCAAGGACCACAGTGTCCACGTCACTGCAGACTCCAATGAACCCAGTGCCCGCGGCACTGCGGCCTCCAGGGAGCCCAGTGCCCGCGGCACTGCACACTCGAGTGAACGCTGTGCCCGCGACACGGCAGTCAGCCGTGAACCAAGCGCCTGAGGCACTGCAGCGTGCAGTGAACCCAGTGCCCTCTGCACTGCAGCCTCCAGTGAACACACTGCCCACGACACTGCAGCTTCCAGTGAAGGCAGTGCCCGATGCACTGCACCCTCCAGTGAACGCAGTGCCTGCGGAAGTTCACCCCCAGTGAACCCATGACCGTTGCACTGCACGCTCCAGCGAACCCAGTGCCCCAGGCACTGCACCCTCCAGTAAACCCAGTGCCCGCGGCACTGCAAATTCGAGTGAACCCAGGGCCCAAGGCACTGCACCGTCCAGTGAACCCATTGCCAGTGGCACTGCAGCATGCAGTGAATCCAGTGCCAGTGGCGCTGGAGTCTGCAGTGAACCCAGTGCCCGCGGCACTGCACCCTCCAGTGAACCCAGTGTCCGCGGCACTGCACCCTCCATTGAACCCAGTGCCAGCGGCACTGCAGCATGCAGTGAATCCAGTGCCAGGGGCACTGCAGCTAGCAGTGAATCCAGTGCCAGTGGCACTGGAGTCTGCAGTGAATCCAGTGCCCCTGTCACTGCACCCTCCAGTGAACCCAGTGCCAGCGGCACTGCACGCTCTAGTGAACCCATTGCCAGCGGCACTGCAGCATGCAGTGAATCCATTGCCAGTGGCACTGCAGCATGCAGTGAATCCAGTGCCAGGGGCACTGCAGCATGCAGTGAAGCCAGTGCCAGTGGCACTGCAGCATGCAGCGAACCCAGTGACCGTGGCACTGGAGTCTGCAGTGAATCCAGTGCCCCTGGCACTGCACCCTCCAGTGAACCCAGTGCCAGCGGCACTGCACGCTCTAGTGAACCCATTGCGAGCGGCATTGCAGAATGCAGTGAAATCATTGCCAGCAGCACTGCAGCATGCAGTGAATCCAGTGCCAGGGGCACTGCAGCATGCAGTGAATCCAGTGCCAGGGGCACTGCAGCATGCAGTGAATCCAGTGCCAGTGGCACTGGAGTCTGCAGTGAACCCAGTGCCCGTGGCACTGCAGCCTCCAGTGAACCCAGTGTCCGCGGCACTGCACCCTCCAGTGAACCCAGTGCCAGCGGCACTGCACCCTCTAGTGAATCCAGTGCCAGGGGCACTGCAGCATACAGTGAATCCAGTGCCAGTGGCACTGCTGCATGCAGTGAATCCAGTGCCAGTGGCACTGCTGCATGCAGTGAATCCAGTGCCAGTGGCACTGCTGCATGCAGTGAATCCAGTGCCAGTGGCACTGGAGTCTGCAGTGAACCCTGTGCCCGCGGCACTGCACCTTACAGTGAACCCAGTTTCCACGGCACTGTACCCTCCAGTGAACCCATTGCAAGTGGCACTGCAGCATGCAGTGAAGCCAGTGCCAGTGGCACTGCAGCATGTAGTGAATCCATTGCCAGTGGCACTGCAGGATGCAGTGAAGCCAGTGCCAGTGGCACTGCAGCATGCAGTGAAGCCAGTGCCAGTGGCACTGCAGCATGCAGTGAAGCCAGTGCCAGTGGCACTGCAGCATGCAGTGAAGCCAGTGCCAGTGGCACTGCAGCATGCAGTGAATCTAGTGCCAGTGGCACTGTAGTCTGAAGTGAACCCAGTGCCCGCGGCACTGCACCCTCCTGTGAACCCAGTGCCGGCGGCACTGCACCCTCCAGTGAACCCAGTGTCCGTGGCACTGCACCCACCTGTGAACCCAGTGCCAGCGGCACTGCAGCATGCAGTGAATCCAGTGCCAGGGGCAATGCAGCATGCAGTGAATCCAGTGCCAGTGGCACTGCAGCATGCAGTGAATCTAGTGCCAGTGGCACTGTAGTCTGAAGTGAACCCAGTGCCCGCGGCACTGCACCCTCCTGTGAACCCAGTGCCGGCGGCACTGCACCCTCCAGTGAACCCAGTGTCCGTGGCACTGCACCCACCTGTGAACCCAGTGCCAGCGGCACTGCAGCATGCAGTGAATCCAGTGCCAGGTGCACTGCAGCTAGCAGTGAACCCAGTACCTGTGGCACTGCAGTCTGCAGGGAATCCTGTGCCCGCGGCACTGCACCCTCCACCTAACCCAGTGCCAGCGGCACTGCAGCATACAGTGAATCCAGTGCCAGGGGCACTGCTGCATGCAGTGAATCCAGAGCCAGTGGCACTGCAGCATGCAGTGAATCCAGTGCCCGCGGCACTGCCGTCTGCAGGGAATCCAGTGCCCGCGGCACTGCACCCTCCAGTGAACCCAGTGCCAGCGGCACTGCAGCATGCAGTAAATCCAGTGCCAGGGGCTTGCAGCTAGCAGTGAATCCAGTGCCAGTGGCACTGGAGTCTGCAGTGAATCCATTGCCCCTGGCACTGCACCCTCCAGTGAACCCAGTGCCAGCGGCACTGCACGCTCTAGTGAACCCATTGCCAGCGGCATTGCAGCATGCAGTGAATTCAGTGCCAGCGGCACTGCAGCATGCAGTGAATCCAGTGCCAGTGGCACTGCAGCATGCAGTGAATCCAGTGCCAGTGGCACTGGAGTCTGCAGTGAATCCAGTGCCCGCATCACTGCAGTCTGCAGGGAATCCAGTGCCCGTGGCACTGCACCCTCCAGTGAACCCAGTGCCAGCGGCACTGCACCCTCCAGTGAACCCAGTTTCCACGGCACTGCACCCTCCAGTGAACCCATTGCCAGTGGCACTGCAGCATGCAGTGAAGCCAGTGCCAGTGGCACTGCAGCATGCAGTGAACTCAGTTCCCGCGGCACTGCACCCTCCAGTGAACACAGTGCCAGCGGCACTGCAGCCTGCAGTGAATCCAGTGCCCGCGGCAGTGCACCGTACAGTGAACACAGTGCCTTCGGCACCGCAGCCTCCAGTGCCCCGGTGACCATGGCACTGCAGCCACCGGTACCCCAGTGCCCTCGGCCCATACCCTCCAGCTCTTGAAGCCACTCACCGTGCCTGAAGGCCCTCCCCGTGCCTGAATGCACTCCCGGTGCCTGTAGTTACTCCCATTGCCTGAATGGCATGGGTAATCTCTGAAGCTGCACCCCTGCCTGAGGGCATTCTCTGTGTCTCCTTGAGTTCCCTGTGCATGACGGGGCATCCCTTGGTGAAAGGCACATGTGCTCCCCTTGCCCGAATTGCACAGGAGCTCCCCGTGCCTGAAGACTCACCCCATGCCTGAAGAAGCTCCCAGTGCCTGAAGGCAAGCCCCATGCCTGAAGGCGCTCCCCTTGATTCAAGGGCACAGGGACCCCCTGAAGGCTTGCGCCATGCCTGCCGGTGCACCCCTCCCCTGAGGGTGCCGCGTGCCTGATGGCGAGCCCAGTGCCCGACGTCTCGCCCTGTGCCCGAAGAGCACGGAGGCTCCGCGTGCCTGAAGTCGTGCCCTGTGCACGAAGCCGCTCACTGTACCTGAAGGTGCTCCCAGTGCCCGAAGACAAGCCCCATGGTTGAAGGCGTGCACCGTGCCTGAAAATGTTCCCTGGGCCCGAAGCCGCTCCCTGTTCCTGAAGGCACGCCTCTTGCCTGAAACAGCTCCACGTGCCTGTCCTCAAGCCTCTTGCATGAAGGCGAGCCCCGTGCCGGAAGCCTTGCCCCGTGCGTGAAGCCCCGCCTGGTGCCTGAAGGCACACCCCTCGCCTGAAGTCACGCCCCGTGCCTGAATTGCAAGGGCATGCCCAGTGCCTGAGGGTATGCCCAGCGACTGAAGTCGGTCACCCCCGATGACTGAGTCATGCCCAGCGAACGAAGTCACTCCCAAAGTCACTCCAAGTGACTGAAGTCAAAGTCACTCCCAGTGAAGGAAGTTACTCCCAAAGTCCTTCCAAGCGACAGAAGCCTCTCCTCCCGATGTCACTCCCAGTGACGAAAGTCACTCGCTATGTCACTCCCAAGTGAGGGAAGCCTCTCCCAAAGTCACTCCCCGTGACAGAAGTCACTCCCGATGTCACTCCCAGTGACGCAAGTCACTCCCGAATTCACAACCAGTGACGGAAGTCCCTCTCGAAGTCCCTCTCCCAGTGACGGAAGTCACTCCCGAAGTCATTCCCAGGGACTGAAGACAAAGCCACTCCCAGCTGCTGATCCGGCTGCTGAGGTCACCGTTACTCCCAGTGACGGAAGGAAATGTCACACTCGGTGTCTGAAGTGACTCCTAGTGACTGCAGTCGTCACTCCCACTCCCAGTGCCTGAAGTCTTCACTGCCAGTGCCTGAAGTCGGCACTCGCAGTGCCTGAAGGAATTGCAGGGGAAGGACCGAGAGAGCGAGACGCAGAATTCCAAGCAGCGCCTCCAGGCTCTGTGGTCTCGGCACGGAAACTCCCGGGGAAAGACAGAGACAGAGGGAGACACAGAATCCCATGCAGCCCCCAGGCTCTGTGCTCTCACCACAGAGCCTCCTGGGGAAGGACAGAGAGGGAGGCACAGAATCCCAAGCAGCCCCTCCAGGCTCTGTGCTCGCAGCACAGAGCCTCCAGTTCCTGAAGCCACTCACCATGCCTGAAGGCACTCCCCATGCCTGAATGCGCTCCCCGTTCCTGAAGGCATTCCCTTTGCCTGAAGGCACAAGCGCTCTCTGAGGGCGCACCCCGTGGGTGACGGCGCACCCCTTGCCTGAGGGCGCCCTGCGCCTGAGGGCGAGCCCAGTGCCTGATGACGCGCCCTGTGCCCGAAGAGCACAGGGGCTCCCCGTGCCTGAAGTCGCACCCCGTGCATGAAGCCGCTCACTGTACCTGGAGGTGCTCCCAGGGCCTGAAGACAAGCTCCATGGTTGAAGGTGCGCCCCGTGCTGGAAAACGCTCCATGTGCCCGAAGGGGCTCCTGTTCCTGAAGGCAGGCCTCTTGCCTGAAACAGCTCCACGTGTCTGTACTAAAGCCCCTTGCCTGCAGGCAAGGCCCGTGCCTGAAGGAAAGCCCTGTGCCTGAAGCCTTGCCCCACGCATGAAGCCCCGCCCAGGGCCTGAAGGCACGCCCCTGGCCTGAAGGCATGCCCCATGCCCGAAGGCTTGCCCCATGCGTGAATTCTCACCCTGTGCCTGAAGTCTAGCCCCCCGCCTGAAGGGCACAGGCACGCTCAGGGCCCGAGGGCATGCCCAGGGACTGAAGTCAGTCACTCCCAATGACCGAAGTCACTCCTAGTGACGGAAGTCCCTCGCAAAGACACACACAGTGACGGAAGTCCCACTCGAAGTCACTCCCACGGACGGAAGTCACTCCCGAAGTCACCCCCAGGGACTGAAGTCACTCCTGACGTCACTCCCAGTGCCTGAAGTCCGCAATCCCAGTTCCTGGAGGAACTGGAGGGGAAGGACAGAGAGAGGGAGACACACAATCCCATGCAGCCTCCAGCTCTGTGCTCCAACCAGAGACCCCTGGGGAAAAACAGACAGGGAGACTCAGAATCCCAAGCAGCCCATCCAGGCTCCAGTGCCAGCCGTACCGGGGCACAGGACGCCCCAGCGACCGCGGGACTGGAGCTTCCGGTGACCCGAGGGACCGCGGCCCTGGAGCCTCCAAGGACCACAGTGTCCACGTCACTGCAGACTCCAATGAACCCAGTGCCCGCGGCACTGCGGCCTCCAGGGAGCCCAGTGCCCGCGGCACTGCACACTCGAGTGAACGCTGTGCCCGCGACACGGCAGTCAGCCGTGAACCAAGCGCCTGAGGCACTGCAGCGTGCAGTGAACCCAGTGCCCTCTGCACTGCAGCCTCCAGTGAACACACTGCCCACGACACTGCAGCTTCCAGTGAAGGCAGTGCCCGATGCACTGCACCCTCCAGTGAACGCAGTGCCTGCGGAAGTTCACCCCCAGTGAACCCATGACCGTTGCACTGCACGCTCCAGCGAACCCAGTGCCCCAGGCACTGCACCCTCCAGTAAACCCAGTGCCCGCGGCACTGCAAATTCGAGTGAACCCAGGGCCCAAGGCACTGCACCGTCCAGTGAACCCATTGCCAGTGGCACTGCAGCATGCAGTGAATCCAGTGCCAGTGGCGCTGGAGTCTGCAGTGAACCCAGTGCCCGCGGCACTGCACCCTCCAGTGAACCCAGTGTCCGCGGCACTGCACCCTCCATTGAACCCAGTGCCAGCGGCACTGCAGCATGCAGTGAATCCAGTGCCAGGGGCACTGCAGCTAGCAGTGAATCCAGTGCCAGTGGCACTGGAGTCTGCAGTGAATCCAGTGCCCCTGTCACTGCACCCTCCAGTGAACCCAGTGCCAGCGGCACTGCACGCTCTAGTGAACCCATTGCCAGCGGCACTGCAGCATGCAGTGAATCCATTGCCAGTGGCACTGCAGCATGCAGTGAATCCAGTGCCAGGGGCACTGCAGCATGCAGTGAAGCCAGTGCCAGTGGCACTGCAGCATGCAGCGAACCCAGTGACCGTGGCACTGGAGTCTGCAGTGAATCCAGTGCCCCTGGCACTGCACCCTCCAGTGAACCCAGTGCCAGCGGCACTGCACGCTCTAGTGAACCCATTGCGAGCGGCATTGCAGAATGCAGTGAAATCATTGCCAGCAGCACTGCAGCATGCAGTGAATCCAGTGCCAGGGGCACTGCAGCATGCAGTGAATCCAGTGCCAGGGGCACTGCAGCATGCAGTGAATCCAGTGCCAGTGGCACTGGAGTCTGCAGTGAACCCAGTGCCCGTGGCACTGCAGCCTCCAGTGAACCCAGTGTCCGCGGCACTGCACCCTCCAGTGAACCCAGTGCCAGCGGCACTGCACCCTCCAGTGAATCCAGTGCCAGGGGCACTGCAAAATACAGTGAATCCAGTGCCAGTGGCACTGCTGCATGCAGTGAATCCAGTGCCCGTGGCACTGGAGTCTGCAGTGAACCCTGTGCCCGCGGCACTGCACCTTACAGTGAACCCAGTTTCCACGGCACTGTACCCTCCAGTGAACCCATTGCAAGTGGCACTGCAGCATGCAGTGAAGCCAGTGCCAGTGGCACTGCAGCATGTAGTGAATCCATTGCCAGTGGCACTGCAGGATGCAGTGAAGCCAGTGCCAGTGGCACTGCAGCATGCAGTGAAGCCAGTGCCAGTGGCACTGCAGCATGCAGTGAAGCCAGTGCCAGTGGCACTGCAGCATGCAGTGAAGCCAGTGCCAGTGGCACTGCAGCATGCAGTGAATCTAGTGTCAGTGGCACTGTAGTCTGAAGTGAACCCAGTGCCCGCGGCACTGCACCCTCCTGTGAACCCAGTGCCGGCGGCACTGCACCCTCCAGTGAACCCAGTGTCCGTGGCACTGCACCCACCTGTGAACCCAGTGCCAGCGGCACTGCAGCATGCAGTGAATCGAGTGCCAGGGGCAATGCAGCATGCAGTGAATCCAGTGCCAGTGGCACTGCAGCATGCAGTGAATCTAGTGCCAGTGGCACTGTAGTCTGAAGTGAACCCAGTGCCCGCGGCACTGCACCCTCCTGTGAACCCAGTGCCGGCGGCACTGCACCCTCCAGTGAACCCAGTGTCCGTGGCACTGCACCCACCTGTGAACCCAGTGCCAGCGGCACTGCAGCATGCAGTGAATCCAGTGCCAGGTGCACTGCAGCTAGCAGTGAACCCAGTACCTGTGGCACTGCAGTCTGCAGGGAATCCTGTGCCCGCGGCACTGCACCCTCCACCTAACCCAGTGCCAGCGGCACTGCAGCATACAGTGAATCCAGTGCCAGGGGCACTGCTGCATGCAGTGAATCCAGAGCCAGTGGCACTGCAGCATGCAGTGAATACAGTGCCCGCGGCACTGCCGTCTGCAGGGAATCCAGTGCCCGCGGCACTGCACCCTCCAGTGAACCCAGTGCCAGCGGCACTGCAGCATGCAGTAAATCCAGTGCCAGGGGCTTGCAGCTAGCAGTGAATCCAGTGCCAGTGGCACTGGAGTCTGCAGTGAATCCATTGCCCCTGGCACTGCACCCTCCAGTGAACCCAGTGCCAGCGGCACTGCACGCTCTAGTGAACCCATTGCCAGCGGCATTGCAGCATGCAGTGAATTCAGTGCCAGCGGCACTGCAGCATGCAGTGAATCCAGTGCCAGTGGCACTGCAGCATGCAGTGAATCCAGTGCCAGTGGCACTGGAGTCTGCAGTGAATCCAGTGCCCGCATCACTGCAGTCTGCAGGGAATCCAGTGCCCGTGGCACTGCACCCTCCAGTGAACCCAGTGCCAGCGGCACTGCACCCTCCAGTGAACCCAGTTTCCACGGCACTGCACCCTCCAGTGAACCCATTGCCAGTGGCACTGCAGCATGCAGTGAAGCCAGTGCCAGTGGCACTGCAGCATGCAGTGAACTCAGTTCCCGCGGCACTGCACCCTCCAGTGAACACAGTGCCAGCGGCACTGCAGCCTGCAGTGAATCCAGTGCCCGCGGCAGTGCACCGTACAGTGAACACAGTGCCTTCGGCACCGCAGCCTCCAGTGCCCCGGTGACCATGGCACTGCAGCCACCGGTACCCCAGTGCCCTCGGCCCATACCCTCCAGCTCTTGAAGCCACTCACCGTGCCTGAAGGCCCTCCCCGTGCCTGAATGCACTCCCGGTGCCTGTAGTTACTCCCATTGCCTGAATGGCATGGGTAATCTCTGAAGCTGCACCCCTGCCTGAGGGCATTCTCTGTGTCTCCTTGAGTTCCCTGTGCATGACGGGGCATCCCTTGGTGAAAGGCACATGTGCTCCCCTTGCCCGAATTGCACAGGAGCTCCCCGTGCCTGAAGACTCACCCCATGCCTGAAGAAGCTCCCAGTGCCTGAAGGCAAGCCCCATGCCTGAAGGCGCTCCCCTTGATTCAAGGGCACAGGGACCCCCTGAAGGCTTGCGCCATGCCTGCCGGTGCACCCCTCCCCTGAGGGTGCCGCGTGCCTGATGGCGAGCCCAGTGCCCGACGTCTCGCCCTGTGCCCGAAGAGCACGGAGGCTCCGCGTGCCTGAAGTCGTGCCCTGTGCACGAAGCCGCTCACTGTACCTGAAGGTGCTCCCAGTGCCCGAAGACAAGCCCCATGGTTGAAGGCGTGCACCGTGCCTGAAAATGTTCCCTGGGCCCGAAGCCGCTCCCTGTTCCTGAAGGCACGCCTCTTGCCTGAAACAGCTCCACGTGCCTGTCCTCAAGCCTCTTGCATGAAGGCGAGCCCCGTGCCGGAAGCCTTGCCCCGTGCGTGAAGCCCCGCCTGGTGCCTGAAGGCACACCCCTCGCCTGAAGTCACGCCCCGTGCCTGAATTGCAAGGGCATGCCCAGTGCCTGAGGGTATGCCCAGCGACTGAAGTCGGTCACCCCCGATGACTGAGTCATGCCCAGCGAACGAAGTCACTCCCAAAGTCACTCCAAGTGACTGAAGTCAAAGTCACTCCCAGTGAAGGAAGTTACTCCCAAAGTCCTTCCAAGCGACAGAAGCCTCTCCTCCCGATGTCACTCCCAGTGACGAAAGTCACTCGCTATGTCACTCCCAAGTGAGGGAAGCCTCTCCCAAAGTCACTCCCCGTGACAGAAGTCACTCCCGATGTCACTCCCAGTGACGCAAGTCACTCCCGAATTCACAACCAGTGACGGAAGTCCCTCTCGAAGTCCCTCTCCCAGTGACGGAAGTCACTCCCGAAGTCATTCCCAGGGACTGAAGACAAAGCCACTCCCAGCTGCTGATCCGGCTGCTGAGGTCACCGTTACTCCCAGTGACGGAAGGAAATGTCACACTCGGTGTCTGAAGTGACTCCTAGTGACTGCAGTCGTCACTCCCACTCCCAGTGCCTGAAGTCTTCACTGCCAGTGCCTGAAGTCGGCACTCGCAGTGCCTGAAGGAATTGCAGGGGAAGGACCGAGAGAGCGAGACGCAGAATTCCAAGCAGCGCCTCCAGGCTCTGTGGTCTCGGCACGGAAACTCCCGGGGAAAGACAGAGACAGAGGGAGACACAGAATCCCATGCAGCCCCCAGGCTCTGTGCTCTCACCACAGAGCCTCCTGGGGAAGGACAGAGAGGGAGGCACAGAATCCCAAGCAGCCCCTCCAGGCTCTGTGCTCGCAGCACAGAGCCTCCAGTTCCTGAAGCCACTCACCATGCCTGAAGGCACTCCCCGTGCCTGAATGCGCTCCCCGTTCCTGAAGGCATTCCCTTTGCCTGAAGGCACAAGCGCTCTCTGAGGGCGCACCCCGTGGGTGACGGCGCACCCCTTGCCTGAGGGCGCCCTGCGCCTGAGGGCGAGCCCAGTGCCTGATGACGCGCCCTGTGCCCGAAGAGCACAGGGGCTCCCCGTGCCTGAAGTCGCACCCCGTGCATGAAGCCGCTCACTGTACCTGGAGGTGCTCCCAGGGCCTGAAGACAAGCTCCATGGTTGAAGGTGCGCCCCGTGCTGGAAAACGCTCCATGTGCCCGAAGGGGCTCCTGTTCCTGAAGGCAGGCCTCTTGCCTGAAACAGCTCCACGTGTCTGTACTAAAGCCCCTTGCCTGCAGGCAAGGCCCGTGCCTGAAGGAAAGCCCTGTGCCTGAAGCCTTGCCCCACGCATGAAGCCCCGCCCAGGGCCTGAAGGCACGCCCCTGGCCTGAAGGCATGCCCCATGCCCGAAGGCTTGCCCCATGCGTGAATTCTCACCCTGTGCCTGAAGTCTAGCCCCCCGCCTGAAGGGCACAGGCACGCTCAGGGCCCGAGGGCATGCCCAGGGACTGAAGTCAGTCACTCCCAATGACCGAAGTCACTCCTAGTGACGGAAGTCCCTCGCAAAGACACACACAGTGACGGAAGTCCCACTCGAAGTCACTCCCACGGACGGAAGTCACTCCCGAAGTCACCCCCAGGGACTGAAGTCACTCCTGACGTCACTCCCAGTGCCTGAAGTCCGCAATCCCAGTTCCTGGAGGAACTGGAGGGGAAGGACAGAGAGAGGGAGACACACAATCCCATGCAGCCTCCAGCTCTGTGCTCCAACCAGAGACCCCTGGGGAAAAACAGACAGGGAGACTCAGAATCCCAAGCAGCCCATCCAGGCTCCAGTGCCAGCCGTACCGGGGCACAGGACGCCCCAGCGACCGCGGGACTGGAGCTTCCGGTGACCCGAGGGACCGCGGCCCTGGAGCCTCCAAGGACCACAGTGTCCACGTCACTGCAGACTCCAATGAACCCAGTGCCCGCGGCACTGCGGCCTCCAGGGAGCCCAGTGCCCGCGGCACTGCACACTCGAGTGAACGCTGTGCCCGCGACACGGCAGTCAGCCGTGAACCAAGCGCCTGAGGCACTGCAGCGTGCAGTGAACCCAGTGCCCTCTGCACTGCAGCCTCCAGTGAACACACTGCCCACGACACTGCAGCTTCCAGTGAAGGCAGTGCCCGATGCACTGCACCCTCCAGTGAACGCAGTGCCTGCGGAAGTTCACCCCCAGTGAACCCATGACCGTTGCACTGCACGCTCCAGCGAACCCAGTGCCCCAGGCACTGCACCCTCCAGTAAACCCAGTGCCCGCGGCACTGCAAATTCGAGTGAACCAAGGGCCCAAGGCACTGCACCGTCCAGTGAACCCATTGCCAGTGGCACTGCAGCATGCAGTGAATCCAGTGCCAGTGGCACTGGAGTCTGCAGTGAACCCAGTGCCCGCGGCACTGCACCCTCCAGTGAACCCAGTGTCCGCGGCACTGCACCCTCCATTGAACCCAGTGCCAGCGGCACTGCAGCATGCAGTGAATCCAGTGCCAGGGGCACTGCAGCTAGCAGTGAATCCAGTGCCAGTGGCACTGGAGTCTGCAGTGAATCCAGTGCCCCTGTCACTGCACCCTCCAGTGAACCCAGTGCCAGCGGCACTGCACGCTCTAGTGAACCCATTGCCAGCGGCACTGCAGCATGCAGTGAATCCATTGCCAGTGGCACTGCAGCATGCAGTGAATCCAGTGCCAGGGGCACTGCAGCATGCAGTGAAGCCAGTGCCAGTGGCACTGCAGCATGCAGCGAACCCAGTGACCGTGGCACTGGAGTCTGCAGTGAATCCAGTGCCCCTGGCACTGCACCCTCCAGTGAACCCAGTGCCAGCGGCACTGCACGCTCTAGTGAACCCATTGCGAGCGGCATTGCAGAATGCAGTGAAATCATTGCCAGCAGCACTGCAGCATGCAGTGAATCCAGTGCCAGGGGCACTGCAGCATGCAGTGAATCCAGTGCCAGGGGCACTGCAGCATGCAGTGAATCCAGTGCCAGTGGCACTGGAGTCTGCAGTGAACCCAGTGCCCGTGGCACTGCAGCCTCCAGTGAACCCAGTGTCCGCGGCACTGCACCCTCCAGTGAACCCAGTGCCAGCGGCACTGCACCCTCCAGTGAATCCAGTGCCAGGGGCACTGCAAAATACAGTGAATCCAGTGCCAGTGGCACTGCTGCATGCAGTGAATCCAGTGCCCGTGGCACTGGAGTCTGCAGTGAACCCTGTGCCCGCGGCACTGCACCTTACAGTGAACCCAGTTTCCACGGCACTGTACCCTCCAGTGAACCCATTGCAAGTGGCACTGCAGCATGCAGTGAAGCCAGTGCCAGTGGCACTGCAGCATGTAGTGAATCCATTGCCAGTGGCACTGCAGGATGCAGTGAAGCCAGTGCCAGTGGCACTGCAGCATGCAGTGAAGCCAGTGCCAGTGGCACTGCAGCATGCAGTGAAGCCAGTGCCAGTGGCACTGCAGCATGCAGTGAAGCCAGTGCCAGTGGCACTGCAGCATGCAGTGAATCTAGTGTCAGTGGCACTGTAGTCTGAAGTGAACCCAGTGCCCGCGGCACTGCACCCTCCTGTGAACCCAGTGCCGGCGGCACTGCACCCTCCAGTGAACCCAGTGTCCGTGGCACTGCACCCACCTGTGAACCCAGTGCCAGCGGCACTGCAGCATGCAGTGAATCGAGTGCCAGGGGCAATGCAGCATGCAGTGAATCCAGTGCCAGTGGCACTGCAGCATGCAGTGAATCTAGTGCCAGTGGCACTGTAGTCTGAAGTGAACCCAGTGCCCGCGGCACTGCACCCTCCTGTGAACCCAGTGCCGGCGGCACTGCACCCTCCAGTGAACCCAGTGTCCGTGGCACTGCACCCACCTGTGAACCCAGTGCCAGCGGCACTGCAGCATGCAGTGAATCCAGTGCCAGGTGCACTGCAGCTAGCAGTGAACCCAGTACCTGTGGCACTGCAGTCTGCAGGGAATCCTGTGCCCGCGGCACTGCACCCTCCACCTAACCCAGTGCCAGCGGCACTGCAGCATACAGTGAATCCAGTGCCAGGGGCACTGCTGCATGCAGTGAATCCAGAGCCAGTGGCACTGCAGCATGCAGTGAATCCAGTGCCCGCGGCACTGCCGTCTGCAGGGAATCCAGTGCCCGCGGCACTGCACCCTCCAGTGAACCCAGTGCCAGCGGCACTGCAGCATGCAGTAAATCCAGTGCCAGGGGCTTGCAGCTAGCAGTGAATCCAGTGCCAGTGGCACTGGAGTCTGCAGTGAATCCATTGCCCCTGGCACTGCACCCTCCAGTGAACCCAGTGCCAGCGGCACTGCACGCTCTAGTGAACCCATTGCCAGCGGCATTGCAGCATGCAGTGAATTCAGTGCCAGCGGCACTGCAGCATGCAGTGAATCCAGTGCCAGTGGCACTGCAGCATGCAGTGAATCCAGTGCCAGTGGCACTGGAGTCTGCAGTGAATCCAGTGCCCGCATCACTGCAGTCTGCAGGGAATCCAGTGCCCGTGGCACTGCACCCTCCAGTGAACCCAGTGCCAGCGGCACTGCACCCTCCAGTGAACCCAGTTTCCACGGCACTGCACCCTCCAGTGAACCCATTGCCAGTGGCACTGCAGCATGCAGTGAAGCCAGTGCCAGTGGCACTGCAGCATGCAGTGAACTCAGTTCCCGCGGCACTGCACCCTCCAGTGAACACAGTGCCAGCGGCACTGCAGCCTGCAGTGAATCCAGTGCCCGCGGCAGTGCACCGTACAGTGAACACAGTGCCTTCGGCACCGCAGCCTCCAGTGCCCCGGTGACCATGGCACTGCAGCCACCGGTACCCCAGTGCCCTCGGCCCATACCCTCCAGCTCTTGAAGCCACTCACCGTGCCTGAAGGCCCTCCCCGTGCCTGAATGCACTCCCGGTGCCTGTAG
Source organism: Panthera pardus (assembly GCF_024362965.1). Classification (NCBI taxonomy): domain Eukaryota; kingdom Metazoa; phylum Chordata; class Mammalia; order Carnivora; family Felidae; genus Panthera; species Panthera pardus. The sequence goes on along the minus strand of NW_026526987.1, from coordinate 19,145 downwards.
TTACTCCCATTGCCTGAATGGCATGGGTAATCTCTGAAGCTGCACCCCTGCCTGAGGGCATTCTCTGTGTCTCCTTGAGTTCCCTGTGCATGACGGGGCATCCCTTGGTGAAAGGCACATGTGCTCCCCTTGCCCGAATTGCACAGGAGCTCCCCGTGCCTGAAGACTCACCCCATGCCTGAAGAAGCTCCCAGTGCCTGAAGGCAAGCCCCATGCCTGAAGGCGCTCCCCTTGATTCAAGGGCACAGGGACCCCCTGAAGGCTTGCGCCATGCCTGCCGGTGCACCCCTCCCCTGAGGGTGCCGCGTGCCTGATGGCGAGCCCAGTGCCCGACGTCTCGCCCTGTGCCCGAAGAGCACGGAGGCTCCGCGTGCCTGAAGTCGTGCCCTGTGCACGAAGCCGCTCACTGTACCTGAAGGTGCTCCCAGTGCCCGAAGACAAGCCCCATGGTTGAAGGCGTGCACCGTGCCTGAAAATGTTCCCTGGGCCCGAAGCCGCTCCCTGTTCCTGAAGGCACGCCTCTTGCCTGAAACAGCTCCACGTGCCTGTCCTCAAGCCTCTTGCATGAAGGCGAGCCCCGTGCCGGAAGCCTTGCCCCGTGCGTGAAGCCCCGCCTGGTGCCTGAAGGCACACCCCTCGCCTGAAGTCACGCCCCGTGCCTGAATTGCAAGGGCATGCCCAGTGCCTGAGGGTATGCCCAGCGACTGAAGTCGGTCACCCCCGATGACTGAGTCATGCCCAGCGAACGAAGTCACTCCCAAAGTCACTCCAAGTGACTGAAGTCAAAGTCACTCCCAGTGAAGGAAGTTACTCCCAAAGTCCTTCCAAGCGACAGAAGCCTCTCCTCCCGATGTCACTCCCAGTGACGAAAGTCACTCGCTATGTCACTCCCAAGTGAGGGAAGCCTCTCCCAAAGTCACTCCCCGTGACAGAAGTCACTCCCGATGTCACTCCCAGTGACGCAAGTCACTCCCGAATTCACAACCAGTGACGGAAGTCCCTCTCGAAGTCCCTCTCCCAGTGACGGAAGTCACTCCCGAAGTCATTCCCAGGGACTGAAGACAAAGCCACTCCCAGCTGCTGATCCGGCTGCTGAGGTCACCGTTACTCCCAGTGACGGAAGGAAATGTCACACTCGGTGTCTGAAGTGACTCCTAGTGACTGCAGTCGTCACTCCCACTCCCAGTGCCTGAAGTCTTCACTGCCAGTGCCTGAAGTCGGCACTCGCAGTGCCTGAAGGAATTGCAGGGGAAGGACCGAGAGAGCGAGACGCAGAATTCCAAGCAGCGCCTCCAGGCTCTGTGGTCTCGGCACGGAAACTCCCGGGGAAAGACAGAGACAGAGGGAGACACAGAATCCCATGCAGCCCCCAGGCTCTGTGCTCTCACCACAGAGCCTCCTGGGGAAGGACAGAGAGGGAGGCACAGAATCCCAAGCAGCCCCTCCAGGCTCTGTGCTCGCAGCACAGAGCCTCCAGTTCCTGAAGCCACTCACCATGCCTGAAGGCACTCCCCGTGCCTGAATGCGCTCCCCGTTCCTGAAGGCATTCCCTTTGCCTGAAGGCGCAAGCGCTCTCTGAGGGCGCACCCCGTGGGTGACGGCGCACCCCTTGCCTGAGGGCGCCCTGCGCCTGAGGGCGAGCCCAGTGCCTGATGACGCGCCCTGTGCCCGAAGAGCACAGGGGCTCCCCGTGCCTGAAGTCGCACCCCGTGCATGAAGCCGCTCACTGTACCTGGAGGTGCTCCCAGGGCCTGAAGACAAGCTCCATGGTTGAAGGTGCGCCCCGTGCTGGAAAACGCTCCATGTGCCCGAAGGGGCTCCTGTTCCTGAAGGCAGGCCTCTTGCCTGAAACAGCTCCACGTGTCTGTACTAAAGCCCCTTGCCTGCAGGCAAGGCCCGTGCCTGAAGGAAAGCCCTGTGCCTGAAGCCTTGCCCCACGCATGAAGCCCCGCCCAGGGCCTGAAGGCACGCCCCTGGCCTGAAGGCATGCCCCATGCCCGAAGGCTTGCCCCATGCGTGAATTCTCACCCTGTGCCTGAAGTCTAGCCCCCCGCCTGAAGGGCACAGGCACGCTCAGGGCCCGAGGGCATGCCCAGGGACTGAAGTCAGTCACTCCCAATGACCGAAGTCACTCCTAGTGACGGAAGTCCCTCGCAAAGACACACACAGTGACGGAAGTCCCACTCGAAGTCACTCCCACGGACGGAAGTCACTCCCGAAGTCACCCCCAGGGACTGAAGTCACTCCTGACGTCACTCCCAGTGCCTGAAGTCCGCAATCCCAGTTCCTGGAGGAACTGGAGGGGAAGGACAGAGAGAGGGAGACACACAATCCCATGCAGCCTCCAGCTCTGTGCTCCAACCAGAGACCCCTGGGGAAAAACAGACAGGGAGACTCAGAATCCCAAGCAGCCCATCCAGGCTCCAGTGCCAGCCGTACCGGGGCACAGGACGCCCCAGCGACCGCGGGACTGGAGCTTCCGGTGACCCGAGGGACCGCGGCCCTGGAGCCTCCAAGGACCACAGTGTCCACGTCACTGCAGACTCCAATGAACCCAGTGCCCGCGGCACTGCGGCCTCCAGGGAGCCCAGTGCCCGCGGCACTGCACACTCGAGTGAACGCTGTGCCCGCGACACGGCAGTCAGCCGTGAACCAAGCGCCTGAGGCACTGCAGCGTGCAGTGAACCCAGTGCCCTCTGCACTGCAGCCTCCAGTGAACACACTGCCCACGACACTGCAGCTTCCAGTGAAGGCAGTGCCCGATGCACTGCACCCTCCAGTGAACGCAGTGCCTGCGGAAGTTCACCCCCAGTGAACCCATGACCGTTGCACTGCACGCTCCAGCGAACCCAGTGCCCCAGGCACTGCACCCTCCAGTAAACCCAGTGCCCGCGGCACTGCAAATTCGAGTGAACCAAGGGCCCAAGGCACTGCACCGTCCAGTGAACCCATTGCCAGTGGCACTGCAGCCAGCAGTGAATCCAGTGCCAGTGGCACTGGAGTCTGAATTGAATCCAGTGCCCCTGGCACTGTACCCTCCAGTGAACCCAGTGCCAGCGGCACTGCACGCTCTAGTGAACACATTGCCAGCGGCACTGCAGCATGCAGTGAATCCAGTGCCAGGGGCAATGCAGCATGCAGTGAATCCAGTGCCAGGGGCACTGCAGCATGCAGTGAATCCAGTGCCAGTGGCACTGGAGTCTGCAGTGAACCCTGTGCCCGCGGCACTGCACCTTACAGTGAACCCAGTTTCCATGGCACTGCACCCTCCAGTGAACCCATTGCAAGTGGCACTGCAGCATGCAGTGAAGCCAGTGCCAGTGGCACTGCAGCATGTAGTGAATCCATTGCCAGTGGCACTGCAGGATGCAGTGAAGCCAGTGCCAGTGGCACTGCAGCATGCAGTGAAGCCAGTGCCAGTGGCACTGCAGCATGCAGTGAAGCCAGTGCCAGTGGCACTGCAGCATGCAGTGAAGCCAGTGCCAGTGGCACTGCAGCATGCAGTGAAACCCGTGCCAGTGGCACTGCACCCTCCAGTGAACCCAGTGCCAGCGGCACTGCACCCTCCAGTGAACCCAGTTTCCACGGCACTGCACCCTCCAATGAACCCATTGCCAGTGGCACTGCAGCATGCAGTGAAGCCAGTGCCAATGGCACTGCAGCATGCAGTGAAGCCAGTGCCAGTGGCACTGCACCCTCCAGTGAACCCAGTGCCAGTGGCACTGCAGCATGCAGTGAAGCCTGTGCCAGTGGCACTGCAGCATGTAGTGAATCCAGTGCCAGTGGCACTGCAGGATGCAGTGAAGCCAGTGCCAGTGGCACTGCAGCATGCAGTGAAGCCAGTGCCAGTGGCACTGCAGCATGCAGTGAAGCCAGTGCCAGTGGCACTGCAGCATGCAGTGATGCCAGTGCCAGTGGCACTGCAGCATGCAGTGAAACCCGTGCCAGTGGCACTGCACCCTCCAGTGAACCCAGTGCCAGCGGCACTGCACCCTCCAGTGAACCCAGTTTCCACGGCACTGCACCCTCCAGTGAACCCATTGCCAGTGGCACTGCAGCATGCAGTGAAGCCAGTGCCAGTGGCACTGCAGCATGCAGTGAATCCAGTGCCAGTGGCACTGCAGGATGCAGTGAAGCCAGTGCCAGTGGCATTGCAGCATGCAGTGAAGCCAGTTCCAGTGGCACTGCAACATGCAGTGAAGCCAGTGCTAGTGGCACTGCACCCTCCAGTGAACCCAGTGCCAGTGGCACTGAAGCATGCAGTGAAGCCAGTGCCAGTGGCACTGCACCCTCCAGTGAACCCAGTGCCAGTGGCACTGCAGCATGCAGTGAAGCCAGTGCCAGTGGCACTGCAGCATGCAGTGAAGCCAGTGCCAGTGGCACTGCACCCTCCAGTGAACCCAGTGCCAGTGGCACTGCAGCATGCAGTGAAGCCAGTGCCAGTGGCACTGCAGCATGCAGTGAAGCCAGTGCCAGCGGCACTGCACCCTCCCGTGAACGCAGTGCCTGTGCCAGTTCACCCCCAGTGAACCCATGGCCGTTACACTGCACGCTCCAGCGAACCCAGTGCCCAAGGCACTGCACCCTCCAGTAAACCCAGTGCCCGCGGCACTGCAAATTCAAGTGAACCCAGGGCCTAAGGCACTGCACCGTGCAGTGAACCCAGTGCCCGCGGAACTGCACCCACCAGGGAACCCAGTGCCCGTTGCACTGCAGTCTGCAGTGAAACCAGTGCCCGTGGCACTGCACCCTCCAGTGAAGCCAGTGCCCGCGGCACTGCACCCTCCAGTGAACCCAGTGCCCGTGGCACTGCACCGTCCACTGAACCAAGTGCCAGCGGCACGGCAGCATGCAGTGAATCCAGTGCCAGTGTCACTGCAGCATGCAGTGAATCCAGTGCCAGGGGCACTGCAGCCAGCAGTGAATCCAGTGCCAGGGGCACTGCAGCCAGCAGTGAATCCAGTGCCAGTGGCACTGGAGTCTGAATTGAATCCAGTGCCCCTGGCACTGTACCCTCCAGTGAACCCAGTGCCAGCGGCACTGCACGCTCTAGTGAACCCATTGCCAGCGGCACTGCAGCATGCAGTGAATCCAGTGCCAGGGGCAATGCAGCATGCAGTGAATCCAGTGCCAGTGGCACTGCAGCATGCAGTGAATCTAGTGCCAGTGGCACTGTAGTCTGAAGTGAACCCAGTGCCCGCGGCACTGCACCCTCCTGTGAACCCAGTGCCGGCGGCACTGCACCCTCCAGTGAACCCAGTGTCCGTGGCACTGCACCCACCTGTGAACCCAGTGCCAGCGGCACTGCAGCATGCAGTGAATCCAGTGCCAGGTGCACTGCAGCTAGCAGTGAACCCAGTACCTGTGGCACTGCAGTCTGCAGGGAATCCTGTGCCCGCGGCACTGCACCCTCCACCTAACCCAGTGCCAGCGGCACTGCAGCATACAGTGAATCCAGTGCCAGTGGCACTGCTGCATGCAGTGAATCCAGTGCCAGTGGCACTGCAGCATGCAGTGAATCCAGAGCCAGTGGCACTGCAGCATGCAGTGAATCCAGTGCCCGCGGCACTGCCGTCTGCAGGGAATCCAGTGCCCGCGGCACTGCACCCTCCAGTGAACCCAGTGCCAGCGGCACTGCAGCATGCAGTAAATCCAGTGCCAGGGGCTTGCAGCTAGCAGTGAATCCAGTGCCAGTGGCACTGGAGTCTGCAGTGAATCCATTGCCCCTGGCACTGCACCCTCTAGTGAACCCAGTGCCAGCGGCACTGCACGCTCTAATGAACCCATTGCCAGCGGCATTGCAGCATGCAGTGAATTCAGTGCCAGTGGCACTGCAGCATGCAGTGAATCCAGTGCCAGTGGCACTGCAGCATGCAGTGAATCCAGTGCCAGTGGCACTGGAGTCTGCAGTGAATCCAGTGCCCGCATCACTGCAGTCTGCAGGGAATCCAGTGCCCGTAGCACTGCACCCTCCAGTGAACCCAGTGCCAGCGGCATTGCAGCATGCAGTGAATCCAGTGCCAGGGGCACTGCAGCATGCAGTGAAGCCAGTGTCAGTGGCACTGCAGCATGCAGTGAAGCCAGTGCCAGTGGCACTGCAGCATGCAGTGAACTCAGTTCCCGCGGCACTGCACCCTCCAGTGAACACAGTGCCAGCGGCACTGCAGCCTGCAGTGAATCCAGTGCCCGCGGCAGTGCACCGTACAGTGAACACAGTGCCTTCGGCACCGCAGCCTCCAGTGCCCCGGTGACCATGGCACTGCAGCCACCGGTACCCCAGTGCCCTCGGCCCATACCCTCCAGCTCTTGAAGCCACTCACCGTGCCTGAAGGCCCTCCCCGTGCCTGAATGCACTCCCGGTGCCTGTAGTTACTCCCATTGCCTGAATGGCATGGGTAATCTCTGAAGCTGCACCCCTGCCTGAGGGCATTCTCTGTGTCTCCTTGAGTTCCCTGTGCATGACGGGGCATCCCTTGGTGAAAGGCACATGTGCTCCCCTTGCCCGAATTGCACAGGAGCTCCCCGTGCCTGAAGACTCACCCCATGCCTGAAGAAGCTCCCAGTGCCTGAAGGCAAGCCCCATGCCTGAAGGCGCTCCCCTTGATTCAAGGGCACAGGGACCCCCTGAAGGCTTGCGCCATGCCTGCCGGTGCACCCCTCCCCTGAGGGTGCCGCGTGCCTGATGGCGAGCCCAGTGCCCGACGTCTCGCCCTGTGCCCGAAGAGCACGGAGGCTCCGCGTGCCTGAAGTCGTGCCCTGTGCACGAAGCCGCTCACTGTACCTGAAGGTGCTCCCAGTGCCCGAAGACAAGCCCCATGGTTGAAGGCGTGCACCGTGCCTGAAAATGTTCCCTGGGCCCGAAGCCGCTCCCTGTTCCTGAAGGCACGCCTCTTGCCTGAAACAGCTCCACGTGCCTGTCCTCAAGCCTCTTGCATGAAGGCGAGCCCCGTGCCGGAAGCCTTGCCCCGTGCGTGAAGCCCCGCCTGGTGCCTGAAGGCACACCCCTCGCCTGAAGTCACGCCCCGTGCCTGAATTGCAAGGGCATGCCCAGTGCCTGAGGGTATGCCCAGCGACTGAAGTCGGTCACCCCCGATGACTGAGTCATGCCCAGCGAACGAAGTCACTCCCAAAGTCACTCCAAGTGACTGAAGTCAAAGTCACTCCCAGTGAAGGAAGTTACTCCCAAAGTCCTTCCAAGCGACAGAAGCCTCTCCTCCCGATGTCACTCCCAGTGACGAAAGTCACTCGCTATGTCACTCCCAAGTGAGGGAAGCCTCTCCCAAAGTCACTCCCCGTGACAGAAGTCACTCCCGATGTCACTCCCAGTGACGCAAGTCACTCCCGAATTCACAACCAGTGACGGAAGTCCCTCTCGAAGTCCCTCTCCCAGTGACGGAAGTCACTCCCGAAGTCATTCCCAGGGACTGAAGACAAAGCCACTCCCAGCTGCTGATCCGGCTGCTGAGGTCACCGTTACTCCCAGTGACGGAAGGAAATGTCACACTCGGTGTCTGAAGTGACTCCTAGTGACTGCAGTCGTCACTCCCACTCCCAGTGCCTGAAGTCTTCACTGCCAGTGCCTGAAGTCGGCACTCGCAGTGCCTGAAGGAATTGCAGGGGAAGGACCGAGAGAGCGAGACGCAGAATTCCAAGCAGCGCCTCCAGGCTCTGTGGTCTCGGCACGGAAACTCCCGGGGAAAGACAGAGACAGAGGGAGACACAGAATCCCATGCAGCCCCCAGGCTCTGTGCTCTCACCACAGAGCCTCCTGGGGAAGGACAGAGAGGGAGGCACAGAATCCCAAGCAGCCCCTCCAGGCTCTGTGCTCGCAGCACAGAGCCTCCAGTTCCTGAAGCCACTCACCATGCCTGAAGGCACTCCCCGTGCCTGAATGCGCTCCCCGTTCCTGAAGGCATTCCCTTTGCCTGAAGGCACAAGCGCTCTCTGAGGGCGCACCCCGTGGGTGACGGCGCACCCCTTGCCTGAGGGCGCCCTGCGCCTGAGGGCGAGCCCAGTGCCTGATGACGCGCCCTGTGCCCGAAGAGCACAGGGGCTCCCCGTGCCTGAAGTCGCACCCCGTGCATGAAGCCGCTCACTGTACCTGGAGGTGCTCCCAGGGCCTGAAGACAAGCTCCATGGTTGAAGGTGCGCCCCGTGCTGGAAAACGCTCCATGTGCCCGAAGGGGCTCCTGTTCCTGAAGGCAGGCCTCTTGCCTGAAACAGCTCCACGTGTCTGTACTAAAGCCCCTTGCCTGCAGGCAAGGCCCGTGCCTGAAGGAAAGCCCTGTGCCTGAAGCCTTGCCCCACGCATGAAGCCCCGCCCAGGGCCTGAAGGCACGCCCCTGGCCTGAAGGCATGCCCCATGCCCGAAGGCTTGCCCCATGCGTGAATTCTCACCCTGTGCCTGAAGTCTAGCCCCCCGCCTGAAGGGCACAGGCACGCTCAGGGCCCGAGGGCATGCCCAGGGACTGAAGTCAGTCACTCCCAATGACCGAAGTCACTCCTAGTGACGGAAGTCCCTCGCAAAGACACACACAGTGACGGAAGTCCCACTCGAAGTCACTCCCACGGACGGAAGTCACTCCCGAAGTCACCCCCAGGGACTGAAGTCACTCCTGACGTCACTCCCAGTGCCTGAAGTCCGCAATCCCAGTTCCTGGAGGAACTGGAGGGGAAGGACAGAGAGAGGGAGACACACAATCCCATGCAGCCTCCAGCTCTGTGCTCCAACCAGAGACCCCTGGGGAAAAACAGACAGGGAGACTCAGAATCCCAAGCAGCCCATCCAGGCTCCAGTGCCAGCCGTACCGGGGCACAGGACGCCCCAGCGACCGCGGGACTGGAGCTTCCGGTGACCCGAGGGACCGCGGCCCTGGAGCCTCCAAGGACCACAGTGTCCACGTCACTGCAGACTCCAATGAACCCAGTGCCCGCGGCACTGCGGCCTCCAGGGAGCCCAGTGCCCGCGGCACTGCACACTCGAGTGAACGCTGTGCCCGCGACACGGCAGTCAGCCGTGAACCAAGCGCCTGAGGCACTGCAGCGTGCAGTGAACCCAGTGCCCTCTGCACTGCAGCCTCCAGTGAACACACTGCCCACGACACTGCAGCTTCCAGTGAAGGCAGTGCCCGATGCACTGCACCCTCCAGTGAACGCAGTGCCTGCGGAAGTTCACCCCCAGTGAACCCATGACCGTTGCACTGCACGCTCCAGCGAACCCAGTGCCCCAGGCACTGCACCCTCCAGTAAACCCAGTGCCCGCGGCACTGCAAATTCGAGTGAACCAAGGGCCCAAGGCACTGCACCGTCCAGTGAACCCATTGCCAGTGGCACTGCAGCATGCAGTGAATCCAGTGCCAGTGGCACTGGAGTCTGCAGTGAACCCAGTGCCCGCGGCACTGCACCCTCCAGTGAACCCAGTGTCCGCGGCACTGCACCCTCCATTGAACCCAGTGCCAGCGGCACTGCAGCATGCAGTGAATCCAGTGCCAGGGGCACTGCAGCTAGCAGTGAATCCAGTGCCAGTGGCACTGGAGTCTGCAGTGAATCCAGTGCCCCTGTCACTGCACCCTCCAGTGAACCCAGTGCCAGCGGCACTGCACGCTCTAGTGAACCCATTGCCAGCGGCACTGCAGCATGCAGTGAATCCATTGCCAGTGGCACTGCAGCATGCAGTGAATCCAGTGCCAGGGGCACTGCAGCATGCAGTGAAGCCAGTGCCAGTGGCACTGCAGCATGCAGCGAACCCAGTGACCGTGGCACTGGAGTCTGCAGTGAATCCAGTGCCCCTGGCACTGCACCCTCCAGTGAACCCAGTGCCAGCGGCACTGCACGCTCTAGTGAACCCATTGCGAGCGGCATTGCAGAATGCAGTGAAATCATTGCCAGCAGCACTGCAGCATGCAGTGAATCCAGTGCCAGGGGCACTGCAGCATGCAGTGAATCCAGTGCCAGGGGCACTGCAGCATGCAGTGAATCCAGTGCCAGTGGCACTGGAGTCTGCAGTGAACCCAGTGCCCGTGGCACTGCAGCCTCCAGTGAACCCAGTGTCCGCGGCACTGCACCCTCCAGTGAACCCAGTGCCAGCGGCACTGCACCCTCCAGTGAATCCAGTGCCAGGGGCACTGCAAAATACAGTGAATCCAGTGCCAGTGGCACTGCTGCATGCAGTGAATCCAGTGCCCGTGGCACTGGAGTCTGCAGTGAACCCTGTGCCCGCGGCACTGCACCTTACAGTGAACCCAGTTTCCACGGCACTGTACCCTCCAGTGAACCCATTGCAAGTGGCACTGCAGCATGCAGTGAAGCCAGTGCCAGTGGCACTGCAGCATGTAGTGAATCCATTGCCAGTGGCACTGCAGGATGCAGTGAAGCCAGTGCCAGTGGCACTGCAGCATGCAGTGAAGCCAGTGCCAGTGGCACTGCAGCATGCAGTGAAGCCAGTGCCAGTGGCACTGCAGCATGCAGTGAAGCCAGTGCCAGTGGCACTGCAGCATGCAGTGAATCTAGTGTCAGTGGCACTGTAGTCTGAAGTGAACCCAGTGCCCGCGGCACTGCACCCTCCTGTGAACCCAGTGCCGGCGGCACTGCACCCTCCAGTGAACCCAGTGTCCGTGGCACTGCACCCACCTGTGAACCCAGTGCCAGCGGCACTGCAGCATGCAGTGAATCGAGTGCCAGGGGCAATGCAGCATGCAGTGAATCCAGTGCCAGTGGCACTGCAGCATGCAGTGAATCTAGTGCCAGTGGCACTGTAGTCTGAAGTGAACCCAGTGCCCGCGGCACTGCACCCTCCTGTGAACCCAGTGCCGGCGGCACTGCACCCTCCAGTGAACCCAGTGTCCGTGGCACTGCACCCACCTGTGAACCCAGTGCCAGCGGCACTGCAGCATGCAGTGAATCCAGTGCCAGGTGCACTGCAGCTAGCAGTGAACCCAGTACCTGTGGCACTGCAGTCTGCAGGGAATCCTGTGCCCGCGGCACTGCACCCTCCACCTAACCCAGTGCCAGCGGCACTGCAGCATACAGTGAATCCAGTGCCAGGGGCACTGCTGCATGCAGTGAATCCAGAGCCAGTGGCACTGCAGCATGCAGTGAATCCAGTGCCCGCGGCACTGCCGTCTGCAGGGAATCCAGTGCCCGCGGCACTGCACCCTCCAGTGAACCCAGTGCCAGCGGCACTGCAGCATGCAGTAAATCCAGTGCCAGGGGCTTGCAGCTAGCAGTGAATCCAGTGCCAGTGGCACTGGAGTCTGCAGTGAATCCATTGCCCCTGGCACTGCACCCTCCAGTGAACCCAGTGCCAGCGGCACTGCACGCTCTAGTGAACCCATTGCCAGCGGCATTGCAGCATGCAGTGAATTCAGTGCCAGCGGCACTGCAGCATGCAGTGAATCCAGTGCCAGTGGCACTGCAGCATGCAGTGAATCCAGTGCCAGTGGCACTGGAGTCTGCAGTGAATCCAGTGCCCGCATCACTGCAGTCTGCAGGGAATCCAGTGCCCGTGGCACTGCACCCTCCAGTGAACCCAGTGCCAGCGGCACTGCACCCTCCAGTGAACCCAGTTTCCACGGCACTGCACCCTCCAGTGAACCCATTGCCAGTGGCACTGCAGCATGCAGTGAAGCCAGTGCCAGTGGCACTGCAGCATGCAGTGAACTCAGTTCCCGCGGCACTGCACCCTCCAGTGAACACAGTGCCAGCGGCACTGCAGCCTGCAGTGAATCCAGTGCCCGCGGCAGTGCACCGTACAGTGAACACAGTGCCTTCGGCACCGCAGCCTCCAGTGCCCCGGTGACCATGGCACTGCAGCCACCGGTACCCCAGTGCCCTCGGCCCATACCCTCCAGCTCTTGAAGCCACTCACCGTGCCTGAAGGCCCTCCCCGTGCCTGAATGCACTCCCGGTGCCTGTAGTTACTCCCATTGCCTGAATGGCATGGGTAATCTCTGAAGCTGCACCCCTGCCTGAGGGCATTCTCTGTGTCTCCTTGAGTTCCCTGTGCATGACGGGGCATCCCTTGGTGAAAGGCACATGTGCTCCCCTTGCCCGAATTGCACAGGAGCTCCCCGTGCCTGAAGACTCACCCCATGCCTGAAGAAGCTCCCAGTGCCTGAAGGCAAGCCCCATGCCTGAAGGCGCTCCCCTTGATTCAAGGGCACAGGGACCCCCTGAAGGCTTGCGCCATGCCTGCCGGTGCACCCCTCCCCTGAGGGTGCCGCGTGCCTGATGGCGAGCCCAGTGCCCGACGTCTCGCCCTGTGCCCGAAGAGCACGGAGGCTCCGCGTGCCTGAAGTCGTGCCCTGTGCACGAAGCCGCTCACTGTACCTGAAGGTGCTCCCAGTGCCCGAAGACAAGCCCCATGGTTGAAGGCGTGCACCGTGCCTGAAAATGTTCCCTGGGCCCGAAGCCGCTCCCTGTTCCTGAAGGCACGCCTCTTGCCTGAAACAGCTCCACGTGCCTGTCCTCAAGCCTCTTGCATGAAGGCGAGCCCCGTGCCGGAAGCCTTGCCCCGTGCGTGAAGCCCCGCCTGGTGCCTGAAGGCACACCCCTCGCCTGAAGTCACGCCCCGTGCCTGAATTGCAAGGGCATGCCCAGTGCCTGAGGGTATGCCCAGCGACTGAAGTCGGTCACCCCCGATGACTGAGTCATGCCCAGCGAACGAAGTCACTCCCAAAGTCACTCCAAGTGACTGAAGTCAAAGTCACTCCCAGTGAAGGAAGTTACTCCCAAAGTCCTTCCAAGCGACAGAAGCCTCTCCTCCCGATGTCACTCCCAGTGACGAAAGTCACTCGCTATGTCACTCCCAAGTGAGGGAAGCCTCTCCCAAAGTCACTCCCCGTGACAGAAGTCACTCCCGATGTCACTCCCAGTGACGCAAGTCACTCCCGAATTCACAACCAGTGACGGAAGTCCCTCTCGAAGTCCCTCTCCCAGTGACGGAAGTCACTCCCGAAGTCATTCCCAGGGACTGAAGACAAAGCCACTCCCAGCTGCTGATCCGGCTGCTGAGGTCACCGTTACTCCCAGTGACGGAAGGAAATGTCACACTCGGTGTCTGAAGTGACTCCTAGTGACTGCAGTCGTCACTCCCACTCCCAGTGCCTGAAGTCTTCACTGCCAGTGCCTGAAGTCGGCACTCGCAGTGCCTGAAGGAATTGCAGGGGAAGGACCGAGAGAGCGAGACGCAGAATTCCAAGCAGCGCCTCCAGGCTCTGTGGTCTCGGCACGGAAACTCCCGGGGAAAGACAGAGACAGAGGGAGACACAGAATCCCATGCAGCCCCCAGGCTCTGTGCTCTCACCACAGAGCCTCCTGGGGAAGGACAGAGAGGGAGGCACAGAATCCCAAGCAGCCCCTCCAGGCTCTGTGCTCGCAGCACAGAGCCTCCAGTTCCTGAAGCCACTCACCATGCCTGAAGGCACTCCCCGTGCCTGAATGCGCTCCCCGTTCCTGAAGGCATTCCCTTTGCCTGAAGGCGCAAGCGCTCTCTGAGGGCGCACCCCGTGGGTGACGGCGCACCCCTTGCCTGAGGGCGCCCTGCGCCTGAGGGCGAGCCCAGTGCCTGATGACGCGCCCTGTGCCCGAAGAGCACAGGGGCTCCCCGTGCCTGAAGTCGCACCCCGTGCATGAAGCCGCTCACTGTACCTGGAGGTGCTCCCAGGGCCTGAAGACAAGCTCCATGGTTGAAGGTGCGCCCCGTGCTGGAAAACGCTCCATGTGCCCGAAGGGGCTCCTGTTCCTGAAGGCAGGCCTCTTGCCTGAAACAGCTCCACGTGTCTGTACTAAAGCCCCTTGCCTGCAGGCAAGGCCCGTGCCTGAAGGAAAGCCCTGTGCCTGAAGCCTTGCCCCACGCATGAAGCCCCGCCCAGGGCCTGAAGGCACGCCCCTGGCCTGAAGGCATGCCCCATGCCCGAAGGCTTGCCCCATGCGTGAATTCTCACCCTGTGCCTGAAGTCTAGCCCCCCGCCTGAAGGGCACAGGCACGCTCAGGGCCCGAGGGCATGCCCAGGGACTGAAGTCAGTCACTCCCAATGACCGAAGTCACTCCTAGTGACGGAAGTCCCTCGCAAAGACACACACAGTGACGGAAGTCCCACTCGAAGTCACTCCCACGGACGGAAGTCACTCCCGAAGTCACCCCCAGGGACTGAAGTCACTCCTGACGTCACTCCCAGTGCCTGAAGTCCGCAATCCCAGTTCCTGGAGGAACTGGAGGGGAAGGACAGAGAGAGGGAGACACACAATCCCATGCAGCCTCCAGCTCTGTGCTCCAACCAGAGACCCCTGGGGAAAAACAGACAGGGAGACTCAGAATCCCAAGCAGCCCATCCAGGCTCCAGTGCCAGCCGTACCGGGGCACAGGACGCCCCAGCGACCGCGGGACTGGAGCTTCCGGTGACCCGAGGGACCGCGGCCCTGGAGCCTCCAAGGACCACAGTGTCCACGTCACTGCAGACTCCAATGAACCCAGTGCCCGCGGCACTGCGGCCTCCAGGGAGCCCAGTGCCCGCGGCACTGCACACTCGAGTGAACGCTGTGCCCGCGACACGGCAGTCAGCCGTGAACCAAGCGCCTGAGGCACTGCAGCGTGCAGTGAACCCAGTGCCCTCTGCACTGCAGCCTCCAGTGAACACACTGCCCACGACACTGCAGCTTCCAGTGAAGGCAGTGCCCGATGCACTGCACCCTCCAGTGAACGCAGTGCCTGCGGAAGTTCACCCCCAGTGAACCCATGACCGTTGCACTGCACGCTCCAGCGAACCCAGTGCCCCAGGCACTGCACCCTCCAGTAAACCCAGTGCCCGCGGCACTGCAAATTCGAGTGAACCAAGGGCCCAAGGCACTGCACCGTCCAGTGAACCCATTGCCAGTGGCACTGCAGCCAGCAGTGAATCCAGTGCCAGTGGCACTGGAGTCTGAATTGAATCCAGTGCCCCTGGCACTGTACCCTCCAGTGAACCCAGTGCCAGCGGCACTGCACGCTCTAGTGAACACATTGCCAGCGGCACTGCAGCATGCAGTGAATCCAGTGCCAGGGGCAATGCAGCATGCAGTGAATCCAGTGCCAGGGGCACTGCAGCATGCAGTGAATCCAGTGCCAGTGGCACTGGAGTCTGCAGTGAACCCTGTGCCCGCGGCACTGCACCTTACAGTGAACCCAGTTTCCATGGCACTGCACCCTCCAGTGAACCCATTGCAAGTGGCACTGCAGCATGCAGTGAAGCCAGTGCCAGTGGCACTGCAGCATGTAGTGAATCCATTGCCAGTGGCACTGCAGGATGCAGTGAAGCCAGTGCCAGTGGCACTGCAGCATGCAGTGAAGCCAGTGCCAGTGGCACTGCAGCATGCAGTGAAGCCAGTGCCAGTGGCACTGCAGCATGCAGTGAAGCCAGTGCCAGTGGCACTGCAGCATGCAGTGAAACCCGTGCCAGTGGCACTGCACCCTCCAGTGAACCCAGTGCCAGCGGCACTGCACCCTCCAGTGAACCCAGTTTCCACGGCACTGCACCCTCCAATGAACCCATTGCCAGTGGCACTGCAGCATGCAGTGAAGCCAGTGCCAATGGCACTGCAGCATGCAGTGAAGCCAGTGCCAGTGGCACTGCACCCTCCAGTGAACCCAGTGCCAGTGGCACTGCAGCATGCAGTGAAGCCTGTGCCAGTGGCACTGCAGCATGTAGTGAATCCAGTGCCAGTGGCACTGCAGGATGCAGTGAAGCCAGTGCCAGTGGCACTGCAGCATGCAGTGAAGCCAGTGCCAGTGGCACTGCAGCATGCAGTGAAGCCAGTGCCAGTGGCACTGCAGCATGCAGTGATGCCAGTGCCAGTGGCACTGCAGCATGCAGTGAAACCCGTGCCAGTGGCACTGCACCCTCCAGTGAACCCAGTGCCAGCGGCACTGCACCCTCCAGTGAACCCAGTTTCCACGGCACTGCACCCTCCAGTGAACCCATTGCCAGTGGCACTGCAGCATGCAGTGAAGCCAGTGCCAGTGGCACTGCAGCATGCAGTGAATCCAGTGCCAGTGGCACTGCAGGATGCAGTGAAGCCAGTGCCAGTGGCATTGCAGCATGCAGTGAAGCCAGTTCCAGTGGCACTGCAACATGCAGTGAAGCCAGTGCTAGTGGCACTGCACCCTCCAGTGAACCCAGTGCCAGTGGCACTGAAGCATGCAGTGAAGCCAGTGCCAGTGGCACTGCACCCTCCAGTGAACCCAGTGCCAGTGGCACTGCAGCATGCAGTGAAGCCAGTGCCAGTGGCACTGCAGCATGCAGTGAAGCCAGTGCCAGTGGCACTGCACCCTCCAGTGAACCCAGTGCCAGTGGCACTGCAGCATGCAGTGAAGCCAGTGCCAGTGGCACTGCAGCATGCAGTGAAGCCAGTGCCAGCGGCACTGCACCCTCCCGTGAACGCAGTGCCTGTGCCAGTTCACCCCCAGTGAACCCATGGCCGTTACACTGCACGCTCCAGCGAACCCAGTGCCCAAGGCACTGCACCCTCCAGTAAACCCAGTGCCCGCGGCACTGCAAATTCAAGTGAACCCAGGGCCTAAGGCACTGCACCGTGCAGTGAACCCAGTGCCCGCGGAACTGCACCCACCAGGGAACCCAGTGCCCGTTGCACTGCAGTCTGCAGTGAAACCAGTGCCCGTGGCACTGCACCCTCCAGTGAAGCCAGTGCCCGCGGCACTGCACCCTCCAGTGAACCCAGTGCCCGTGGCACTGCACCGTCCACTGAACCAAGTGCCAGCGGCACGGCAGCATGCAGTGAATCCAGTGCCAGTGTCACTGCAGCATGCAGTGAATCCAGTGCCAGGGGCACTGCAGCCAGCAGTGAATCCAGTGCCAGGGGCACTGCAGCCAGCAGTGAATCCAGTGCCAGTGGCACTGGAGTCTGAATTGAATCCAGTGCCCCTGGCACTGTACCCTCCAGTGAACCCAGTGCCAGCGGCACTGCACGCTCTAGTGAACCCATTGCCAGCGGCACTGCAGCATGCAGTGAATCCAGTGCCAGGGGCAATGCAGCATGCAGTGAATCCAGTGCCAGTGGCACTGCAGCATGCAGTGAATCTAGTGCCAGTGGCACTGTAGTCTGAAGTGAACCCAGTGCCCGCGGCACTGCACCCTCCTGTGAACCCAGTGCCGGCGGCACTGCACCCTCCAGTGAACCCAGTGTCCGTGGCACTGCACCCACCTGTGAACCCAGTGCCAGCGGCACTGCAGCATGCAGTGAATCCAGTGCCAGGTGCACTGCAGCTAGCAGTGAACCCAGTACCTGTGGCACTGCAGTCTGCAGGGAATCCTGTGCCCGCGGCACTGCACCCTCCACCTAACCCAGTGCCAGCGGCACTGCAGCATACAGTGAATCCAGTGCCAGTGGCACTGCTGCATGCAGTGAATCCAGTGCCAGTGGCACTGCAGCATGCAGTGAATCCAGAGCCAGTGGCACTGCAGCATGCAGTGAATCCAGTGCCCGCGGCACTGCCGTCTGCAGGGAATCCAGTGCCCGCGGCACTGCACCCTCCAGTGAACCCAGTGCCAGCGGCACTGCAGCATGCAGTAAATCCAGTGCCAGGGGCTTGCAGCTAGCAGTGAATCCAGTGCCAGTGGCACTGGAGTCTGCAGTGAATCCATTGCCCCTGGCACTGCACCCTCTAGTGAACCCAGTGCCAGCGGCACTGCACGCTCTAATGAACCCATTGCCAGCGGCATTGCAGCATGCAGTGAATTCAGTGCCAGTGGCACTGCAGCATGCAGTGAATCCAGTGCCAGTGGCACTGCAGCATGCAGTGAATCCAGTGCCAGTGGCACTGGAGTCTGCAGTGAATCCAGTGCCCGCATCACTGCAGTCTGCAGGGAATCCAGTGCCCGTAGCACTGCACCCTCCAGTGAACCCAGTGCCAGCGGCACTGCAGCATGCAGTGAATCCAGTGCCAGGGGCACTGCAGCATGCAGTGAAGCCAGTGTCAGTGGCACTGCAGCATGCAGTGAATCCAGGGCCAGTCGCACTGCAGCATGCAGTGAACCCAGTGCCAGCGGCACTGCACCCTCCAGTGAACCCAGTGCCAGCGGTACTGCACCCTCCAGTGAACCCAGTGCCCGTGGCACTGCACCCACCTGTGAACCCAGTGCCAGCGGCACTGCAGCATGCAGTGAATCCAGTGCCAGGTGCACTGCAGCTAGCAGTGAACCCAGTACCTGTGGCACTGCAGTCTGCAGGGAATCCTGTGCCCGCGGCACTGCACCCTCCACCTAACCCAGTGCCAGCGGCACTGCAGCATACAGTGAATCCAGTGCCAGGGGCACTGCTGCATGCAGTGAATCCAATGCCAGCGGCACTGCAGCATGCAGTGAATCCAGTGCCAGCGGCACTGCAGCATGCAGTGAATCCAGTGCCAGTGGCTCTGCAGCATGAAGTGAATCCAGTGCCAGTGGCACTGCAGCATGCAGTGAAGCCAGTGCCAGTGGCACTGCAGCATGCAGTGAACTCTGTTCCCGCGGCACTGCACCCTCCAGTGAACACAGTGCCAGCGGCACTGCAGCATACAGTGAATCCAGTGCCAGTGGCACTGCTGCATGCAGTGAATCCAGAGCCAGTGGCACTGCAGCATGCAGTGAATCCAGTGCCCGCGGCACTGCCGTCTGCAGGGAATCCAGTGCCCGCGGCACTGCACCCTCCAGTGAACCCAGTGCCAGCGGCACTGCAGCATGCAGTAAATCCAGTGCCAGGGGCTTGCAGCTAGCAGTGAATCCAGTGCCAGTGGCACTGGAGTCTGCAGTGAATCCATTGCCCCTGGCACTGCACCCTCCAGTGAACCCAGTGCCAGCGGCACTGCACGCTCTAGTGAACCCATTGCCAGCGGCATTGCAGCATGCAGTGAATTCAGTGCCAGTGGCACTGCAGCATGCAGTGAATCCAGTGCCAGTGGCACTGCAGCATGCAGTGAATCCAGTGCCAGTGGCACTGGAGTCTTCAGTGAATCCAGTGCCCGCATCACTGCAGTCTGCAGGGAATCCAGTGCCCGTGGCACTGCACCCTCCAGTGAACCCAGTGCCAGCGGCACTGCACCCTCCAGTGAACCCAGTTTCCACGGCACTGCACCCTCCAGTGAACCCATTGCCAGTGGCACTGCAGCATGCAGT